>NW_026866607.1:52500-327610 GCF_026571515.1 Ruditapes philippinarum
ATGCTCAAAAACGTTCCTCTTAACTTCCTACAAGCTTCTTCAATGCACCTTTTTGTGTTTAAGTATGAGTCGCTTATAATGCCGAGATGAACATATTGATTCTGCTCAGCAATTGTGTTTGATCCCAGTTTGAATGTTCTACTAATATTATCCCTGTTGTTATCATTGTATACTACTACAGAGCACTTTCCAGGATTATATTGGTATCGCCATTTGTTAGCGTATGTGTTACAGATGTTCAACATTTCATTTAAACCGCTCACTGAGTACGACATCAGCATCATGTCGTCTGCAACGGTTGGTGAGCCTATATCAAAATTGTAAATGCACATTCCAAGCCCACTGTCTTGTAACTGTCGTATAAGGTCATTAATGTACAATAAGTAAAATACGGGAGAACTCTTCCCGCCTTGACGAGTGCCTTGCTCAACGTTGAACCAACTTGAAGAAAGTCCTTGGAATTTCACACAACTTTGCATATCTGTATACATTGCTTGAATAGCTTTGAAAAAACAACAACAACACTAATAACCACGCCATATTTTCATCAAGTCATAAAATGTCTGAAAACAGGGCAGATTGCTACGTGTGCTTGCTTAACCGTGGCAGCTCTTGAAAATTTTAGAATTCAGTCACGGTTTTGAGAAAATTCTACAAGAAGATTATCACATCATTTGATATACATTAGAATTCCGGGTACCCTCCAATAAATTTCCAGGATATCTTAAAGTAACAGCAAAGTTATCTATAAAAATATTACTTGTAATAAATCGAGTAATATTTTCTTTGACCATATATAAAAGTCACGTGGGTTGGCTACATAGTAGAGGTGTTAAAATATAATTGTAATACACCCTTTGTTAGCCATTGAAATAGTATTAAATGTATAAAGGACTTTCAAAAATGGTTATTATTCAGAGCGGGCGCTATGGTGCAGTGGTAACACTGTCTGCCTTCAAATCAAGGGGTCGTGAGTTCGATCCCCCGCTACTCCTCTGAACGAATAATTGACTACAAGACTGACAAAACCAGGACATCAACACAGAATGACGTCAACGATAGATTCAAGAAAAGACTTTAACGGATCAGGAAACACGTACCGAAAGTACAAGACCGAAGACGACGACTGATAACAGGAGGAAGAACGGGTACAAGAACTGAGAGACGTCGACCGATAACAGAAAAACAGGACAGGAACCGATAATAGAAGAACTGATAACAAACGAACAGAGACAGGGACCGATAACAGGAGAACTGACAACAAACGAACAGAGACAAAGAGCGATAACAGAAGAACAGAGACCGATAACAGAAGGTCTGACAACAAACAAACAGAGACAAGGATCGATAACAGAAGAACTGACAACAAACGAACAGACACGTCGACCGATAACAGAAGAACAGGACAAGGACCGATAACAGAAAAACTGACAACAAACGAACACAGACAGTGACCGATAACAGAACTGACAACAAGACAACGGAGACGAAGCTTGATAACAGAAAAAAGAGACGAGGACCGATAACAGAATCACAGAGACAGAAACCTATAACAGAAGAATTGACAACCAGAAGAAAAGAGACGAGAACCGATGACGGAAGAACGAAGACGAGAGCCGATGACAGTAAGGAACAGGAACCGATAACAGAAGAACTGACAACAGGACAACAGAAACGAGGACCAATAACAGAACATCTGACAAACAAAGAACTGAGACCAGGACCGATGACAGAAGAACGTAGATCACGACCAATAAGAGAAGAACTTCGCAACAAGGACCGATAAAACAGAAGAACATAGACGACGACCGACAACAGGAAAACGAACACCAACAACCCAAGATGTAATCAGATAAAGGTGCCTTTAATAGGAATCAATGTGCTTGCAGAGAGCCAGATGAAATACATGAAAAGCTATCTAGCAGATAGGGCAGGGTAAATGCTGCGTAAATGCCTTAAAATTTTCAGTTCTATCTTTAATATTACTTCTATATTACTAATATTGGCCTTAAACAAAATGTTCGCCATCTTGGATTTTTCGGCAATATTGGATTGTTTTGTTTTAATTCTGTTTTGGTGTCTAATTTGTTTTTACCTGAACATGCTTTGTGACAAATTTCAGGCTTTTCCATTCCTTAAAAGTTTAATTTGCTATATGATCCACTTATGATAAAGAAATTTGGCGGCCATTTTAGTGATCAAATTTTTCAATTTGGTATCCACCTTTATCGGATTTAGCATACCTTAAATAGGTAAAATACACCAAGATACCACTTGTACTGCAAAATGCCTCTAGCATCTTATAGGGAGCCAAATTCTCAAAATCAGTCCTGTCTATGGCGGGTGTGACATAAAGCACTGCCCGTACACATCTTAAAATAGATATGTCTGAGAATGAGATGTATTTTAACAGGAAAACATTTTATAATGTTTGTTATTCTAGTACTAGAGTGTTTAAGACATACTTTATCTGATTACGTAGAGTGCATGTTGGATTAAGTTCATTTAAAATTTATATAATAATATGTAAAATCATTTTTATTCATTTTTACATGATACCACGTTGTCAGGCGTTCCTCGGGCCTTTGAAACAAAGATCTCTTGATGGTCATTCTGGCTTCCCCATATTGCACGAATATCAATAAAAGAAGAACAATAAAAATTTATGTAAAAATTCAATATATATATTGTATTTAGATCATAGTGTATTATACTGTGCTTCTCTTAGTCACGGTACTTAACGGAGGGTACAAAATGTCATTAGATGTAGCTTTAAGGTATTTTCAGATTGATGGCTCAATGCGCATGTGCAACCGGAACGCGAAAATGCGAAAATGTAACAATGCGAAAAAACGAAAATGACACAAAGCGAAAATGTAACAATACGAAAAGCGAAAATGTAACAATGCGAAAAAGCAAAAATACGACAGATGGAATGCGAATATACTAGTACGACAGATTTTATGTGTCGTATTTTCGCCCTCCTTCTGTCGTATTTTCGCTTTGTGGGCTTTGTCGTCCCTTCGTGTTTTCGCTTTTTCGCATTTTCAAGGCAACAAAGCGATAATACGACATGGTGTAAATCAGCCACCATATTTCCGTATTATAACAGGCAAGTTGTTCCAATCACGTATAACTGATGGCAAGAAAGAATTGTGGTACAGAGTAGGCCTCTATGCAATTCCTCTGATATCTTCAGAGTTTCGTAAGCTGTAAACAATAATTAGTTTGTGTTTGTATCTTCTTTCGCATAACGATTCCTGTCTTAATTTCTGTCTGCAGAGCTTCTAGTGATATAAGCTTGTTTGTACCAATTGCAATGCGTGCATATTCATTTTGAATCTTATCAAGTTGTTCGAGTTGAAATTGGGTACAATTTCACCAAATTATATCATTGTATTTCAAAATAGATCTAAAATAGGTCTAATGAATGCTTTATAGATAATTTCCAAAGATAACCGATCCAGATAAAATTTCAATTTACGTACATTTTGTATTATATTAACGCATTAGTTATATATTCAATAAATTCAATTTCATCATAGTGTGTTTAGGCAAAGAATGTACATTATACGTCGAAGTATAGACAGACTGTTTTCGAGGAATGATCACGCTATTGTTATGATAAAGGGTCCTCATACATTGACCAAAACCGTAACCTCAAGTAAAAGAATTTGTGATTACATTGGTTTTTTGTTTAGCAAAATTATGTATGAAGTATTTCAAGGTTTATTTGATCGTATGGTTTTGCTGAATAATAAGGACATTAGTATCGCAAGGCATGAGCCACTGATTCATCCACCAAACGATATTGTGAATTATATGGTAGACCAAATGCTAAGATATGCTTGCAAAAAAATAAAGTTTCATTCAAAGATCGAATTGAAATTGACACTATAGAGTCATTTCATGCATGTATTTCTAAATTATGCATACCAAAGATACGACTACCTTCAGAAACAGATTGCTTATTTGTGCTTCTGAAGAAAATGGTTTTAAAAATAGAATAACTAGTACTCGTAGATATACTGGTAATATATGAGCCGCGTCACGACAAAACCAACATAATGGGTTTGCGATCAGCATGGATCCAGACCAGCCTGCGCATCCGCGCAGTCTGATCAGGATCCATGTTGTTCGCTATCAGTTTCTCTACTTCTTATAGGGTTTGTTAGCGAACATCATGGTTCCTGATCAGACTGCGCGGAGGCGCAGGCTGGTCTGGATCCATGCTGGTCGCAAACGCATTACGTTGGTGTTGTCGTGACGCGGCTCATATTCAGATATGAAGCGTTTTACTAAAGGCTCTTTGAAAGATCTAATTCTAAGCTTTCCTTCTAAAATCCACTCAGGATTTTAATAATTTAATTTGAATCTCTGAAAAATTTATAATTATCTTGGTAAATAAGCATAACGTGTCAAAGACAATGTTTTGTGAACAATGTTAACAGAAATAATATAATGAAACAAACAATAGTTTTAATAATGAATTAATATTCAAGCATCTGATATATTTTAGTCAATTGTCTTTGGATTAGTACTAATAGCGCATATGTATACGACTTTGCAATGATTTCTTATTAAAACTATGGCTATTTAGTCTGTTTCTAAAATAATTAATTTTTATGTGTAAAATCTTAAATAATCGATTGTTACTTTCGATAGTATCCTCCCGATTTGATTCGATCATCGATTTTGATTTCAGTCCGATTGGCGGACACTGCGATAAATGTAATAAAGATATTTCTTATAAGCAAAATTTGGTTTGTGATTTTATAAAAAGCATTGCTTAAATAGTAAATTTACATGTTAAAGGAATGTAGTATAACATTATATAGGAAAAAAATGTTGAATTTATAAGACCATTTGACTTTACTATTTCTAGTTCTAGGAAATGTCATCTGTTTTGATCTTTATTTTAAATAAGGTTTCAATAGAAATGTAATTTGATTTATACTCATACACCGGAATGTAGCGAGCACCTGCTTAATTTTCATCCGGTCGCGCAACTAGCTCGCCTAGGTAGGTCAATAAAAATGTTGTTTTTTTATTTTCAAAGGAGAAAATTTCGGCCAATCAGGACAAATGAGGCACTAACTTCTAAACTAATGAAAATCGTTCTAATAAATCGGGTTCACGGCTGTCATTTTGTTCCAAAAAGCTTGTATTTTACATTTTTGTACTCCAATGTATGTCTGTACATAAATGACTTAATTCTTATCCATGAATAAATGTTGGTCACGGTTAACCAGGGTTTACCTTCTTTGTGCACCTATGTATTAAATATATATGATATTTAAAGGCCTGAACAGAGCAATTAAAGAAAGAGTTTTCCTTCCAGTTTTAAAAGTTTCATTTTTTGACAGTGTTCGACCTTTATCTACAGAATGTTGCGCAAATACATTTTTTTTCTTGAAAGTACACATAATTTCCCCCGCCGATTAAAAATTGTCAGTTATTAAATAATCTACGATCAATATTGAATTTGAATCGGCTGTTCTTCCAGCTAAGCGTATTTCCATTTTATAATATCAAGACCACGTGGTATGCATTATTCATTTATGGCCATCGTGTTTCTCATAAGTAAATCCCAAGAGTTTGTGCAGCTTGTAAGACACCAAAATAAAACAACGCAATGTGTAAGTTGTTAATGGGCTTTAATATTAAGCCGATAAAGGGATTACTATGGAACGCCGTGACTGTCTTATGTAATCAATGTTTTTGTTATCTTGTGAAACGATTATATTATTTTGTCGTTTGAGCGTGTTAACATGTGCAATTTACATCATGTCTTGTCAAAGGAACATGCTGACTTGTACAAACAGCATGTTAACTTGTCACATTATTATGATGACTTGTGCAGAAAACATGCTAACTTGTCAAATTATCGTGATGACTTGTGCAAGCAACATGTTAACTTGTCAAAGTATAATGATGACTTGTGCAAATGACATGGTAACTTGTCAAAATGTAATGATGACTTGTGCAAACGACATGTTAACTTGTCGAATTATTGTGATGACATGTGCAAACAGCATGTTAACTTGTCAAAGTGTCATGATGACTTGTGCAAACGACATGTTAACTTGTCAAAGTATAATGATGACTTGTGCAAACGACATGTTAACTTGTCGAATTATCGTGATGACATGTGCAAACAGCATGTTAACTTGTCAAAGTATCATGATGACTTGTGCAAACAGCATGTTAACATGTCAAATTACCATGATGACTTGTGAAGACAACATGTGAACTTGTCAAAGAATCGTGATGACTTGTGCAAATGACATGTTATCTTGTATCATGCTGACATGTCAAAACGCACTGTTAACTTGTCAAAGTATTATGATAACTTGTGCAAATACCATGCTAACATGTCAAAATTCCATGATGACATGTGTACACAGCATGTTAACTTGTCCAAGTATCATGATGACTTGTGCAAACAACATGTTAACTTGTCCAAGTATAATGATGTACGGAAGCTTGTATGTACCCCCGCTATGAAGACATGAAGTCGTCTTTCTTGACTTGTAGAACACATCAAGTCGTCAAAATTACGACGACAAGTTTATATATACAATGTCATTTTGACAAAATATATGTCATCATGTCGAGATACGGCATCCCGACTTTCATACATAAATATACTTGTCGGCTTGAAGTAACATGTATGTCGACCTCCATGTTACTTCTAGGCGACAAATATATTAATGTATGAAAGTAGGGATGCTGTATCGCGACATGATGACCTATATTTTGTCAAATGACATGGTATATATAATCTTGTCGTCGTAATTTTGACGACTTGTTGTGTTATATAAGTCGAGGGAGACGACTTCATGTCTTCATAGCGGGGGTACATACAAGCTTCCGTAGGTACATACAAGCTTCCGTAATGATGACTTGTGCAAATGCCATGCTAACTTGTCAAAATTTCATGATGACGTGTGCAAGCAGTATGTAAACTTGTCAAATCATTGTGATAACATGTGCAACAACATGCTAACTTGTCCAAGTATCATGGTGACTTGTGAAAGCGACATGTTTACTTGTCAAAATTTCATGATGACATGTGCAAACAGCATGTTAACTTGTCAAGGTATCGTGATGACTTGTGCAAATGCCATGTTAACTTGTCAAGTTATCATGATGACTTGTGCAAACAACATGTTAATTTGTCAAAGACTCGTGATGACTTGTGCAAAACACATGTTAACTTGTTAAGGTATTGTTACGCTCTTGCGCCTGGTAGTGTGAGCCTTAAACTGTTCTAGATGTCAGCTGCTCCCTGCTGGCCAGATCTATTTGTAGTCTATCTATCTGATCCCTGTCTGTCAAACAGCTCCTCTGTAGACTGCAACTCTATGCTGCCCCGTACTGTTTGTCAGTCTGCTCACCGTGAAGTTATGCACCTTATTCTGCTCTAGTATGCCGCAGCTATCCGTTTTGACTGCTCTCCGTGACTAACTTTGTCTTGATGTAGACAACAACTATCTTTTCTGGCTGCTCTCCGTGATTTCACGTCGTCTGCTACTGATAGTTGACTGGCCACTGAGCACGCACAAAGTTTGAACTTCAACGTTAAAATAATTAAGGAGGGAAAAATTACAAATACTTCTTAAAGTTTCTAAAGTTTATTAAACAGCTTAAATAAGCCAATATATAAATTAACTGTAAGTTGCTATCATGTCAAAAAGATCGTTCATAAAAATACTGTTTTAAGTTACAATCTCAAGTTCCCTCAATAATGTTTCTAATCAAAATAAAACTTGAACTTCACAAAAATAAATGTCCAATTATGTGATAAAAATAGTAAAATCCCAAAGGTAAATTAATAAAACGTTGTGCACAAGAATAATTTCGAATAAATGCCAAAGTATTGCATCATATACAACCAAACTTTAACATCTTGAGTGTGAAATAAAGGAATTAACTATTTTGACAGAAGTCACGAAAACAGATTATAAACACAGGATTCTACCATGGATAACATTTAGGGAAAATCTTCCAGAATCAGAAGGGTTTAATTGCTGGCACAATACGTAGATTTACGTTTATGTCCTGTATGTTTCATTAGGACACCACAGGATTTACTGTGTTGTCGCCAGTAAAAGCTTCTCAAAATGAAAGTGAAAGTAGAAATAAACAAGACTGAAATCCAGTGAAATCACAACGGGCATTACAGTATTATGAGCATGTCCACAGTATATAAACGATTTGAACCCCAACCGGATCTTGTGAGAAGTTTTTAGTGTCAGCCATATTCTGCCACTTTACTTGTTTACCATATTGGTATTATATTGATACTGATGGACGTTAGGTTAGTAAATCTATATTTTTATTATAAGAGAGAAACTTTATTAAACGTCTAAGTTATGCAAAACATAAACGTTAGCACGAAGGCTATAAAATAATCGAAACTCACGAACAGCTTTAAGGTGCTCAACACTGAACACGAACAAAAATCCGTCTTATTCCAATGTTGATTTAGTTAAACATTGAATTGTGATATCGAACTACTAAAGTAATCAATAACAAACAATAATTTAGTCATATGCATAACATATTGCTGTATCTTGAACATAAATTTAAGAGTTTTACCTAGGAGGTCATTTCCGTAAACTGAACGTTACTTGCTGGTGATTGTGAACCCTACTTGTGAGTTTACGAATTTTATCTGTACCCTGACTTGTGAGTATTCTTAAAGATTTATTGGAGAAAAAGTTTACGTTCATTGCGATTTTGTATCAATTATTGCCAGAAAATATAAATGATTGTAATAGAATTTTAGTATATAAGGTGGGATCTAAAGTATTTACCGAGAATTGGTTTAACTGATAATATTGTTAATCATTTGTTTTATAAAATATATAATGCTATGTATATTTTTCTTTCGGATCACCATGGAAGAATACAACTGCATATACTGTTCAGTAAAGACTACGAATTCCAATGCCATCATTGACCACATAATTATAATTATTCGCCATCCAGACTGCAACTTGAAAATAAGAATAAATAATGATAAACTTAAAAATGTCAGCGTCACAGCCAATAACGTAAACGAAAAAAAGAAGTTTATAACACCAATAGCTGAAACACTAACAATTAAAATTTCAAAATTCCCCGAATATTCTCCGTTTAAAAAGATGCCAAAAGTGTCGACGCCTATGAAAGATATACAAGAATAAAAGTTGTACATGTCAGAATTAAATAGAAAGTCAATGAATTTCTGAGAATATAAAACAGTGTTTAAAAAAGCAGAATGAAATCAACGGTAGGTGTAAAGCTTTCAACATGTTGAAATAAGTAATCTGCAAAAAAATCTTCAGTTTCAGTTTCAGTTTTTATTAAACCAAGGCATATAATATGCAACTGGTTATAACAACAAACAAACAGAAAAATAACAGTCAAAAATCACTAATATCACAATATAAAAATACAATTATGACTAGCTTAATAAACAAAAAGGAGATCATATTGTTCATTTCAAGTTCTGAATTCAATACAACATGTATTTTATATTGTAACAAATGAGAACGGAGAATCAGAAGTATTACTTTTCTAAATTTTAACATAATGTTTTTACAAAATAAAGATAATTTTAGAAGAATATTTTTGTAATATATTGACTCGCTATTGGTCAGCTAGTATTAGCCACTAGCTGATAAGCCCCGCCTAAATTCACCTGGCATCACCTCTATGTAGTATCATTAGTAAATAGATTTAGTAACCAGACGGCTGCGTTGTTTAATCTCTCTACCCATGCTTGTCCAGTAACTATGTTATAGCAGACATTACATTGGCGACGAGGATGATTGGATAATACTTTTCACTAGTTTAATTAATTCTAGAGGACTTGTTAATAATAAGTTCAGTGATAAAGTTATTGTGGCTATTTTCAAGAATATAGGATTTATATAAATTATTTCAAGATGGCATCTTTTGAACTGCCAACGCCACAGCCTTTCAAAGTTATTGGACAAACTACCAACTTATCCAGTTCATGGGACAATTACATCAAACGTTTTGAATATTACATACATGCAGCCGGAATAACAAAAGACGAAAGAAAAAAAGCTCTCCTATTACATCTGGGAGGAGAAGAATTACAAGACATATATGAGACATCAATCCGTCAAGAAAATTCTTATAGCCAAACAGTCAGGGATTTAACTCATTACTTTAATCCAAGGAAAAACATAGCATATGAAAGACATAGATTTAGACAAGAAAAACAACACTCAGATGAAACTGTAGATGATTACATTGTAAGACTCAAAAAACTCTCAGTATCTTGTGATTTTCCAGAAAATACGGCAGACGACATGATTCGCGATCAAATTATAGAACATTGTACCTCAAAAGAATTAAAGATCAGATTTCTACGCGAACAAGACCTAACATTAGAAAAAATTCAACATATTGCCCGCACAACAGAACTTGCAAACTTGCATGCCAATGAAATACAACAGTCTACAAGAAATCAACACAAATTAGATTATACCTATCAAGATGACGTAAATCATGTTAAACACAAACCAACTAGACAGCGGAAGCAGTACCAGCCAAGAGCCAGACCAGCACCAAAACCGACACAATTCAAGAGCTGCTACCGTTGCGGAGGAAAAGGTCATTCTGGTCACGAATGTCTTAAATCTCGTAATATTACGTGTCGTAAATGCAACAAGCTTGGACATTATGCAAACATGTGCAAATCTCAAAAAAGCCACGTGCATTACGTAAATGATCATCAAGAAAATGTAAATGTACAACAAGACGAATGTGTATTCAACATAAATTCAAAATGTCAGTCACCATATGTGCAAGTTGAAATAGAAGGAATTAAATGTAAATTGCTCATAGATTCTGGAGCTAGTGTTAACTGCCTAGATCGCGCAACCTTTGAAAAAGTAAAAACAAAATCAACATCACTTCACAAATGTCATTCAAAGATCTACCCTTATGCTCAAAAAATACCTTTGAAAGTTCTTGGAATTGCAGAAATGAAAATGAAATTAAATGAAAAGGAAACAAAAATAAAATTTCACATCATTGATAAAGAATGTACACCACTATTAGGACAGCAAACTGCAGTTGATCTAGGATTACTTAAATTCTGCATAAATAATGTGAAAACAAATCAAAATAACATGGATAATATTTTATCAGAGTTCAGTGACAGATTTCAAGGATTGGGAAAACTCAAAGATTTCCAGCTACAGCTACACATCAACAGAGATGTTAAGCCCATTGCACAGCCAAATCGCAGAATACCTTTCAAAATGCGACAGCAAGTCAGAGACAAAATTAAACAACTACTAGATTCTGACGTCATAGAAAAAGTTGAAGGTGCTACACCATGGGTGTCACCCCTGGTAATTATTCCGAAAAGTAATGGAGACATAAGAATTTGTGTAGACATGAGACAAGCAAATACAGCAGTTGAACGTGAACGGTTTTCAATGCCGAACATTGACGAAACACTAGAGGAACTTAGTGGAGCCAAATTCTTCACTAAACTAGATCTAAACATGGGGTATCACCAGATAGAGCTCGAACCACAGTCAAGAAAAATAACAACATTTGTCACAAACGATGGAATATATCGCTATCGCCGACTTATGTTTGGAATTTCCTGTGCTTCAGAAGTCTACCAACGTATAATACAACATACACTTCAAGACATACCGAACTGCAAAAATATTTCGGATGACATATTGGTATATGGCACAACAAAAGAACAACATGACGCCACGTTGCGTAAAGTTCTACAACGCCTTAGAGACAAAAATCTAACTCTGAACAAAAGTAAATGTGAATTCTGCAAGACAACCATTACATTTATGGGTTAACCCTCACAGCTGATGGACTCATGCCACATGATGACAAAATAAAGGCAGTGCTAAATACAACACCACCAAAAAATGTGAAAGAAGTTAAATCTTTCTTAGGACTGCTAAACTACTGCTCGAAATTTCTTCCCAATTTCGCAACAATTTCGGAACCTATCAGAAAACTAACAAGAAAAAATGTTCCATTTGACTGGGAAAAAGAACAACAATCTGCGTTTGAACAATTAAAATCACTTATAACAAGTGCAAGTGTCATGGCTTTCTACAACCCAGAAGCTGAGACAACTCTAATGGTCGATGGCTCGCCATATGGTTTGGGTGCAATTTTGGTTCAAAAACAAAATGATGGACATTTAAGACCTGTAGCATATGCAAGCAGAACACTAAATGATGTTGAAAGGCGTTACAGTCAAATTGAAAGAGAATGCTTAGCAGTAACTTGGGGGATAGAAAAGTTTCACACTTATCTGTATGGATTAACCTTTAAAGTAATTACAGACCATAAACCGCTAGTCAACATTTTCAAGCCAACACACAAACCTCCAGCTAGACTAGAAAGAATGCTTCTTAGACTACAAAGTTACAAATTCAACATCGAATTTCAATCAGGAGCATTAAACCCAGCTGACATCCTCTCAAGGTCAACATATAGTCAAGAAAAATGTGAGATATCAAATATCACAGAAGGTTACATGGATTATGTGTGCGAAAATGCCGTGCCAATGGCTATGACCTTAGATCAAATTGATAAAGAGTCATCTCAGGACAAATTCATTCAAGAACTAATCAAGTGCATTCAGCATGATAAATGGCCGAAAAATCAAGATTTCAAGATTTTCTACAAGTTACGCAATGAACTGTCGGTACATAATAACATTGTGTTACGGGGAAACAGAATTGTAATTCCACAGGGACTTAGGCAAAAAGTATTACAAATAGCACATGAAACACATCAAGGCATAGTGAAAACAAAGCAAATGCTAAGAGAAAAAGTTTATTGGCCTGGCATTGACAACGAAATTGAAATGCTGATTAAAACGTGCTTCCAGTGCCAGCTAGTCTCAAACCCGCCACGACAACTTCCTATCACACCAACCGAATTGCCAGAAACACCCTGGCAAACCGTTGGGATGGATTTAACAGGACCGTTCCCAGGGGGAGAATATATTCTTGTAGTAATAGATTACTACTCTCGTTATCCAGAAGTTGAAATCATGAAATCAATCACTTCAAGATGTATCATTCAAAGACTTATGAAAATATTCGCCACACATGGACTTCCGTCAGTGATTAAAACGGACAATGCACCAAACATGGTATCTCAAGAAATCACAAACTTCTTCACTGCAAACGGAATAAAACACCAACGTGTTACGCCTTATTATCCACAAGCAGCAGGATTGGTAGAAAATTTCAACAAAACAATAGCAAAATGCGTTAAGACTGCTAACAATGGAAAGAAAAACTGGCGAACAGAAATCTACAAATTTTTGATGACATATCGAACAACCCATCATGTATCCACAGGATCCGCACCTGCATCCCTATTATTCAACAGAACAATTAGGAATAAACTACCGCACTTTGAAAGAAAGAAAAATGACACAAAAGTAAGAAAAATGGACTCATACAAAAAACAAAACATGAAGAAATACGCAGACAGGCAGGCAAATACTCGGATTATAACATATAAACTTGGACAGAAAGTGCTTATTTTAAACAAACATCAAGGAAAATTAGACTCAAAATGGAATAATGAAATATACATTGTTATTGGACAAACGGGAAATCAAGTGAAATTAAAATCAAGACACAATGACATTGTGAGAAGGCATATCACTCAGATCCGTCCATTTTATCAGAGATAAACTGTCAGACACATTCTCAATGAAAACAAACTGACCATACAGACTAACCATTAAACTAAGAAAATTAATGACATGTTTCAGGAAATGATTACTTTAAATTAAATAGCAATAAATGCTATCATTCAAACTGCTAGAGAAAACATTAAGATTAATCAGTGTAACATTATTTCTGAGACTGTTTACAAAATGTCTAAACTTTATTGCTCTGAAAACTTCATGCGTCTTAGATAAATGACCACTATTATTTACAAATGACATGCTAGATTATGTTCATGATTATAATGCTTTTATTTCAGGGATTTTGAGTTCATGAACTTTTTAAACTACTTGCATGTTATTCTTCTGAGAAAAAGGCGGATGTAATATATTGACTCGCTATTGGTCAGCTAGTATTAGCCACTAGCTGATAAGCCCCGCCTAAATTCACCTGGCATCACCTCTATGTAGTATCATTAGTAAATAGATTTAGTAACCAGACGGCTGCGTTGTTTAATCTCTCTACCCATGCTTGTCCAGTAACTATGTTATAGCAGACATTACAATTTTTATCACAACTATTCATTAATGTGTCAAGTTTAAAAATATTGGGATGAGCGTAAAACCTGGGAAGAAGAGATTTACGTCTTATATCATTAAAGTACGAACATTCAAATAAGTAGTGAAATTCATCACCAATAGCTTGATACGGACATAAGGAACAGACCCTATTATTATGATCAATTGCCAAATGTCTGCCTTTTTCGATTGGTAATAGGTGATTCATTGTTCTAAATTTACATAAATATTTGCCTATGTCAAAAGGAATCTTGTAATGATATTTGGAGGTTTATTGATACGTGACGTTATGTCAAAACTAACAACAATGCCGTTAATCTAAATATAAAAAAAATTATAGTACATATGTAATATTTTAGCTTTATATCTTTCCAAAGAAAAATGAATGGTAAGTGAAAATGAGGTTTGTTAGTTAATTATTCCTATCAAGAAATAATTGACTTTCTGATTCGTAAAACAGTGAAAACATGACGAAGCTCCTCCATTCATATGCAGTTTTAGTTACTTACATAGAACTAAAACATGTACCCTTCTCTTGTGACACAATAACTTCATATTCTGCACAATAAAATTTGGAACATACGACAAAAACACAATAAAAATCATCAAAAGAGACTCGCAAGTAATGGTTCAGGTAGGGTACAGATCATTAAAATTGTTTTAGCAAGACGGGTACAGTTATCAGAAATGTCGCCTCTATTATTTACTATGTTTTATCAATATTCAAAGATATTTTCACAAGTGTCTGTCCGGTAACATGAGGTTAAGACAATAAATTAAGGATTCAGATATGAGTTATATTGAAGTAAAACAATTTTAGGCATACATTTGGTTGTGTAATCGGCGTATGTTGACATAAACAAAACATGAGGCGAAGAGCACAGCGTTTTATGCGCAAATATTTTACGAAGAAGGTTATGGATGTATATTTAAGCAAAGATTAATTATTTCTTAATATGATTCAAATGTTAACATACCGTAACATATTAAAATCAAGCCGATTTAAATAGTTTAATGTGTCATTACGCCTGATTGTACGTTTAGATGCTGAGATCTTCTCACAAGATCCGGTTGGGGTTCAAATCGTTTATATACTGTGATGTCATCACGATAATTCGACAAGTTCACATGCTGTTTGCACATGTCATCACGGAAGTTCGACAAGTTAACATGTCGTTTGCACAAGTCATCATGATACTTTGACAAGTTAACATGTCGTTTGCACAAGTCATCATGATACTTTGACAAGTTAACATGTCGTTTGCACAAGTCATCATGATACTTTGACAAGTTAACATGTTGTTTGCACATGTCATCATGATTATTTGACAAGTTAACATGCTGTTTGAACAAGTCAGCATTGTCTTTAGACAAGTGATGATGTAAATTGCACATGTTAATATGCTTAAATGACAAAATAATATCATCATTTTAGAAGATAGCAAAAATATTGATAGCATAAGACAGTCACGGCGTTCCATAGATAACATTTTACATCTAGAAGTTTTTCATGTCTTAACTGGGGAACCAATTCGCCCAAAATGATTAACCAAAACTTCAAATGTGGTTTCAAATAGAAAACAATTGTAGCTAACAAAATAATAAATGACAAAAGTTGGATAACAACGCCACCTTAACAAATACATGTATGTAATATGAACTGCTGATCATAAAATATTTTCCAAATCGTGGTCGACTCGGCCAGGAAAAACCATAGTCTGGAAACCTGTACCCTTTTATCTTGCGTCTAATACCACCTGATGTAGGGCTACATCCTTGAAAAATACTTTATGAACTTTTAATACAAGTAAGTAGCCATTTAAACATAAAATGTAAGTATTATGACTACAAAATGATAATATGCAAAAATATAACGAAATACAAGAACAAAAGGAAACTTATACCGATGAATTTCAATGTGATACATAATAAACTACAAAAAACAACAAACATAAAATATTGCATTACAAATAACAAATCAGCACAATATTTGGATTATTTTTTCTAGCTATAAATATTTGTATGTTTACAGATAAGGCCGCATGACCCTTGAGGATGTACAATACAAAAATATATAATAGATAAACAAACACAATTGAAAAATGAAAGCACTGAATGTACTGATGGGGAGGCTATGACAGAATGTTTCAGACTTATAGTTTAGTTTCTTTTCTTTTTGCTTAAAATGTGTTTAAATGAACATTATAAAAAGTTTAATGTCATGTTTTATATGTTTGCATAATTACGGGAAAAAATACCGTTTATAAGAATATTTGCAAATTCTATTGCGTGTTTATGATCAGTTTGTTGCAGCCGGGAAAATTACCTTATTGGTGGTAATGTTCTTTATTTGTGAAGAAAATCTTTCAGTATGTACAATTAAATGGGAATAAGATTGGATAACTCTCACTTGAGATTAGATGTTTAAGATTTGTTTCAAAATACTTTTACTTAATAGGGCCCATACATTTATATCGATAGTACAATTTAAATCTGTATTCCAAATGAACTATCTAAAATTTACATAACTAGACTGGAAGTTTTTTGTTTGTTTGTTTGTTTGTTTCATTTTACGCCTTTTCCCAACAGTATTTCAGTCATATAGGTGGTAGTTTCCTAACCATCGTTCCTGGAGAGTTACACCAGTACTAGACTACCTTCCTCTCCGCTAAACTACCAAAGCATCTCCCGGGGATTGAACCCAAGCCGGAGGTAACTGGATTAGAAGTCATCGACTCTAACCCCTCGATTACCGAGGCGGTGGAAGTTTTTTTAATAGATATGCAAAGTAAATATAAAACTGAAAGTTATAACATTATCAAAATCTATTTCACTTGACCATGCACGCTCGTCACGCATTTGAAACAATTAGCAAAACATATAATCTATATTTCGAAAATTCTTTCTGTAAAATGTATGAACATCTATGTCTTTCTAATGCTTCAGTCACACTACACCGTATAGCGTTAACGGACGTCCAACGCACAAAATTTTCAATCCGTCCATGTCCGTTCACATGCGTTCCTTTTCCGTTTATCATGCGGCGTTTGCGCTTCTTGTCCGGCTGTGTCCGGCGGTGTTCGTTCCGTTCGGTGGAAAGTTTTGAACATGTTCAAAATTTGGAACGTACACCACCGGATAAAGTTTTCCGTCAGATGTACGGTAACCATGCGCTGGTATGCGTTTTGTTCGTTACTTATTCTGTACTTGTCCGGTTCGAGTCCGTTCTTGTCCGGTGGACCTGATTCACGGCCAGACTACTAACGGACATGCAGCGATGTAACGTATGTTAAACGGACGATAACGAACAAGGGACGTATAAGAACTGATAAATAACAGACATGAATCGATGGTCCACCGCACAAAACTGATGATGAATAAAACGAGGTTTCCTTGATTATAACTGTCATATATTTTCCTGCATTTCAAGTGTAAGGACCTTCTGAAACATTGACAGTTTGAGTATCATATCATGGAGTGTCGCGTTAGAGCCCGCCTGCAGTATCAAGCGGTGATCCAGGCACTTATTGACCTGTTGGATGCGAAGAAAGAGGCGACTGCAGAGGTGGTGGTCAAAGGCTTTGCTGGGTCCTGAGAGACGTCGAATGTTTGGTCTCTACTCATGATGGAGCTGCGGAGAGAAGACCAGCGGTCATTAACGAACTTCATGAGGATGCCTCCTGAGATGACCGGTAGAAATACGCTCGTCGAACGTTCAAAGAACGTTTTGTCAATTGTTCATGCGCTGCGGGTACGTTTTGTGCGGTACAAATCCGTTACTAGTACGGTGAAGTCCGTTAACTGTACGTCGTTTATCCGGTATATGTGCGTTGATCGTTCGGTCATTATGCGTTTTGTACGTTTTATGCGCCCCGTACAGCGATCATGAGAGCACCGAGCAGCAGCGGGAAATGCTTGTCATCACCGGATAACTTTCAGCCGCATTTTTCTTTGCGTTTGGCGTCCGTTAACGCTATGCGGTGTAGTGTGACTGAAGCTTTAAGAATTAAACTGTCGAAAGATATATTGTATGCCTGAGATGTATTCTATCATACGTATATACATATATTGGGATCATACCTTTCTAGTTTTACTGATGGAAGAAAACCTCAGGTGTCCCTCTACATTATTTCAAGCACAAACGGACACCTGGGTAGAACCACCGATGTTCTATAACCTAGCTGAATAGCCTTTTTTATAAATATATATTATTCTCTGCCTAAGGAACTGAAGCGTACAAACTTGTGTAATCAAAATAATATATAATGTGGTCTGCCTAAGGTGTTTTCTGTCATAGATATATATCTTGGTCCGCCTAAGGTGTATTTAGTCATGAATATATATTGTGGTCTGCCTAAGGTTTACTCTGTCATTAAAATATATATCTTGGTCTGCCTAAGTTGTATCCTGAAAAAATATAGATTTCTTAGCATGACATCAGCAGTCCTAATCACATCCGATCAATGTTTAGTAGTTTTCAATGTATATTTCATAAAAACACAATAAAATATTGATGTTTTAAAAATATTGATTTCCTTTTCTTCTTCCAATACTGTACATAACCTACTCTGGAGCATTGATGTCTGACAGGGATGTCTGTCTAATGCTGGTTTAGGTTTTAGGTCTGCCTAATGCTGGTTTAGGTTTTAGGTTAGCCTAATGCTGAAAGTAGAGTGTATTTTATTTAGAAAAAATAACAAGCATGTATCATTTTACATGATTTTAAATGATACATGCTTGTAAATTTGCTAAATAAAATACATGTATGTTTAAACTAATTAAGTAGAAAATCCGACCAGAATTGTCACTTGTCAAATCTAAAATATATACATGACCAGTTTACATCTTCAATAACTTGGTCAAATCAGAAACCCGGGGGTTGAAACCCAAAACCGACTGTGCCATTAACATTGCTTGAAGGAAGGGGAATATTTAAAAAAAATCAAAATAACATACAAACCCATTTACTTGTAGAAAATAGTGTCAATGTTGTATATATTCATGACTCGGTAGCCATTTTGTCAAGTTTGCAACACTTTTTTCTCGATTGAACCAAGTGTGCAACCACTTCACGTCCTGTCCCTGGTTAATGCGCGTTTCTAAATATCTGCAACACAAAACTATAAAGATGGATTTTTTGATAATAGGGTTATCATGATGACCTTAAAGTTAGTGAATTAATTATTTTCAACTGACAAAAATTACAAGTTGAAAATGAGTATGACATGTCACTATTTATTGTGCATTATATCTAAACCGTACTGCTATGGAAACTCAATGGTTACTATGCGAGTCAGTGGTTGCTATGGGAAGTCAATGGTTGCTATGGAAAGTCAATGTTTGCTAAGGAAGTCACTGTTTGTTATGGGACGTCAATAAAAGCTTTAGCAAGTCATTTAGTGATAAAGAAGTCTTTGGCTACTAAGGAAAGTCAATGGTTACTATGTGAGTCACTAGTTGCTATGGAAAGTCATTGGTTGCTATTGAAATTCAATGGTTTCTATGGCAAATCATATAGTGTTAAAGAAGGCTATGGTTGCTATGGAAAGTCAATGGTTACTATGCGAGTCACTGGTTGCTATGAGAAGTCTCTGGATGCTTTGAAAAAATCAGTGTTTGCTAAGAAAGTCTCTGGTTGCTTTGGGAAGTCAATGGTTTCTATGACAAGTCATTTAGTGTTGACGAACTATGGTTGCTATGTTTAAACCGAAAATATTTGCGTTTATTACTTAAAAACTCTTGGACATAAGTTGAAAATGAGCTTCATGATTATGTTATATTCTTTATCGTGTATCACCTCTGTAGGTAAAATTCTGTTATTTAAATGTTGCTGATATTCTTATTTCATTGAATAAAGTAGACGTTATTTTTTCACAAATGAGTCATGGTTGGTTGTCTGCCTTGTTATCGAGAGGCCCAGGGTTCAAACCCTGATCAGTGCCTGAGAATGTTTCAGGTTTACAGTTACGCCAACAAGGTTGAATAAAATAATGATTTTTAATGCTACTAGTGTATCAATAGCCTATTGTGGTTGTTACCCCAGTATTATTATCTCATTTTATAAGGTTGCTAGTTTTAATGGCACCTAGTGCTAATAAGTTTGTAATTTGGAAAAATTAAACTAGGTTTAACTGACAGCAGGCAAACTGGAAGTCACAATGAATGCAGACAAAACAGTTACCTTGTAGCTTCTTTCTGCCATCACGACTTTCTCTCGTGCATGTATATTTTACCATAGACATTAAGAAAGAATAATATTTATGAGAGAGTGAGAGTATCAAAAATGTATTACTTAATTGTTAATAAAGTATATCGGTGACCATTGTCAAGTATTGATTATAATTCTTCATAGTAACAAAGTAACAACATGAATTATAATTTTCAAAGCATAGCCACCAAAGTGTGTCAGTTGTTGAAATGTGTTCATGCACTGTGTTGTAAACTGTACGGTCGTAAATGTGTAGACAACTTAACGAAAGCGGTCTGCCAAAGAAGTAAAGGTAAACCTTATCTAACTTCTTCATCTGTAACATTCTTACTTGAAAATGTCTGGGTTTAATACAAAGTCATATAACAAATATGCGTGAACAACGTGTTGGGCCTCGGCACCTTATGAAAATATTCCAATGTCATTTTTTTTGTTTTCGATATCGTATCGATTTATTCAGGGAATAGACATACATGTATACACATACAATTTTATCACAGATATCAACTTGAATATAAATAAAAACACACACATAAATGCACAAAAATAATTAAACGATTAATCAATAAGTATGTTCTATGTAACCCTAGGATTGCCCATTAAGCTAAAAGCTTATTTCCAATGGGGTCCATTTTCTGTAAAATTATTACACTAACTTACATAATGATAAATGAATTATAAAGAAGTTAAACTTAATGACAATTTTCAATAATCAAAACACATTTTTCAATATAATAAGACAAGTACATTGTACACAAACAAAATGAAAAAAGTTTCTTTTAAACTAAAACATATCAAGTACACATAAACATGTTTCAAAACCTTATCATAAGTTACACATCAATTTAATAATAAATAAACATATTATTCACTTGTTTATCATTTTCATTACTTAAAAAAAGTTTTACTTTCGTTTTAAATGTTTGGATATTGTCAATTGATCTAATGTTGTCTGGTAAAGAATTCCAGTCTTTAATGGCATTGTAGAAAAATGTATTTTTAACATAAGAATCATTTTGAGGTAAAACAAAATTAAAATTACTGGATCTTAAATTGGATATTCTACAAACCTTAAACAATTCCTTTAAATATGAAGGGCTTTTGTTGTAATAAACTTTATGAATGTGGTTGAGTCTTAACTGTCTAACTCTATCATTGACATTTAATAATTTAAGATCGGACAGAACCTTATTTGTCACTGAAGTCCTAGGAGTGTAGTCTTTTATAAAGCGCACAACCTTATTTTGAGCTACTTGAAGTTTGTGCTTCAGTGACTTACTCAGTCCTTCGTACCAAGAAGATAAAGAATAATCAAAGTGACACAGTAAAAGGGCAGGACACAATTGTTTCTTTATTTCTTTCGATTAACATTTTTTTTGTAACGGTATAGAAAATGTAATCTTCCATTCACCTTTGAAAGAATGCTCTTGATAATTTTATCTCCTGATAGGTAACCATCGATATTCAAACCAAGATATTTAACTTCAGACGAAGACTTTATAGTTTGATCATTACATGAAATGGAAAAAAATTATATTTAGAACCAAATAGCATACATTCAGTCTTGCCAAGGTGTAGAGATAATTTATTGTCAACTAACCAATCAGAGCATCGTTCCAAAACCTTTCCCAGTTTTTGGGCTATAATTTTTGGATCCTTATGCGAAAACAATATTGTGCTATTATCTGCATATAAAATTAACCTGCAATCAGAATCTTTACCATGTCATTAAAGTAGCAGAGAAATAGAAGAGGACCAAAAATACTGCCCTATGGGACCCCACTTTTAATAGTAATTGAATCAGAAATAACTTTACCAATACTTACTTTTTGATACCTTCCTGACCAGTATGATTTAAACAAAGAAATAGATTTGACACCTAATATATCTAATTTATCACACAAAATATAGAATATCATGATTGACGGTATCAAAAGCTTTTTGTAAGTCCATCATAACCATACCAGTGAGTAACCCTTTGGAGCTATTTGTACGGATATAGTCAAGTAGGTAAATAAGACACGTGTCAGTTGAATGAGATTTCCGAAACCCGGACTGGTGTTCGTAAATTAGATTATTAGTTCTTAAAAATGACTCAAATTGTACATACACGGCCCGTTCTAGAATCTTGGATACAATACATAAAATACTAACTGGTCTGTAATTCCCGACATCTAGCTTACTATTCTTTTTGTGTAGAGGTTTTACTTTAGCAATTTTCATATCATCTGGGACAACCCCCTCTGTTATTGAAGAATTCACAATATAAGTTATAGGGATTTTTAACACATCAGCACCATCTTTTAGAAATTTTGCAGGGATACCATCTAATCCAGTGCTTTTGCTTATATTAAGCCTACATAATTCTTTATATACAAACTCCTCACTTACATGACGAAGGTGAAACTCTTTTTGTGATATGTTCCTATAATAATTCTTAATTGTATCGGATGCCACACTATAAAAGTTCTTTGCTGCCGGGAGTTTCTGTACTAAATTAGATGCAATATTTGTAAAGAAGTTATTAAAATGACTTGCAACTCTACAAGGATCGTGATAAGTTTCACCATCAATCGACAAAACGATATTCGGACTTTCTTTTTTATTGTTACTGTAACCAAGGTTTTTGATATTCTGCCATAGTTTCTTATTGTCGTTCTTATTATCTAATATTTGCCCTTTGAAGTATTCAGATTTTGCCAATTTTATAGATTGTTGTACTTCATTGCGAAGTTTATTGAACAAAATCTTGTCAGAATTATTACGACTTTTTCTATACCTTGCATATGCTTTCTCTCGCCTATGTATCAGATCTAGAATATTTGAATCTATCCAAGGTTCAGTTTGATTTTTAAGTCTAATTTCCTTAAATGGAGCAATCTTATCTAATAAATCAGTGAAAATTTTCTGAAAATTATTCCATGCGTTATTAACATTTAAAGAATAAAAGCAAGAACTCCAGTCTGTTTTAGTCAACTCCGCGATCCAATTTTCTTTAGAGTAATTTTTAAGCGATCGTATATTAACATATCTATGACAATTAACTGGATTCTTAACAATCTTTCTTGTACAAAAAGTCATAAAATGATCGCTTAACCCAAGAGGAATAACCCCAGACTGAGACACTCGTTCTTTATAATTACAGAGAATGTGATCTATAAGACTAGAACCCGTAGAACTAATTCGTGTCGCTGATTTTATAATTTGCTGAAGATTGTATAAACTCAAAATGCTGCAGTATTCTCTGAATATAACAGATTTGTTATCAAAAAAGCATATATTCATATCTCCAAGTATATATATTTCATTTTCGAAAGAAAGTTTAGATAAAATTGATTCTAGAAACTTATTGAAATCGGTTTGTTTAGGGGGTCTATATAATGTTCCAACAATAATAGGTTTATTCCGGGGCAAAAGTATCTCAACAAATATACATTCATTTGTGTTGTTTGACAAATCATATCTTACATTAAAAGAAATATCATTTCTAATGTACATACATACCCCACCTCCATTTCTATTGCGATCATTTCTTAGTACAGTATAATTCTGAATGTCAATTTCACCATCATACACACTAGAGTCCAACCAAGTTTCTGATATCGAAAAAATTGCTGCATTGCAGTTATTAGCTATCCTTTTCAGTTCGGACATTTTCGGAATTATGGATCTTACGTTTAAATGAATAAAATGTAGACCTTTGTTACTGAAGCACTTGAATACATTATCCTCGGCCGCCGTCTGTGACGTTTCGTTAATAACTGTCTGTGCTGTGTTTTCATCCTGAACAAATTCGTCTTCGAAGAACGAGTCCGAAAAGCAGAAACCCTCACAATGAAAACACGACCAATTAATTGAGGAACGTTGTAATGTTGAATATAATATCGGTTCCACCCTAGCACACTTAATGTGCCATCTAGACGCACATTTGTCGCACGTAACTGATCGATGTGTCCGTGCAATTGCCCGTTTGCATGATGTGCACGGGTTGTGGATAGGTCCTGGATTTAGCGCGATATCACCTGCCAGCGCTAAAAGAATCTTCACCGTAGCTGCTAAATTGACCGAAGTAAAAGTTCGCCTTGTATGAATATAATGATATAAAATTTGATGATAATAAGAGATGCTTTCGCTTGTAAACTGGTAATTAGCAAATAAAACTTTTTCTGCATTTTCTTCTACAGTGATTTTTCTGCTCAAAGTTAATTGTTTATTTGTGATCAAATTACCATATAAATAAGAATCCGCCGCTTCTACATCAAAATCTGTCATCCTTTGACCCGTTGTGATTTTCTGGTTAACCGAATCATGTTGAACGCACGTACAAAGAAGAGCTATTAATAAAATCTTCATCGAATTCATATTCGTTCTTTGTTCAATTTTCTGACTTCTGAATTTTCTGTAAAGATCCGCTCGAAAACATCGATATTTACATCTTCAGACTTGTATTCTTCTGCGCTTTCCAAAAATATATAATTTATGACGAAAAATATTTTTTCACTTGAATTAATAAATAATTTGTTGTTTTTTTTCCGGAGCGTCAATTTATCTCTCACTAAATATTGAAAAATGGTGAAATTGAAATTGAATCGAGGATCTAGTATGGATTAGGTCAAACGATCAGTATTTTGGTCATATACATTAATTAATTCAATGATCATTATAATTATGTGATGATTGCCATTATTTTTTCTTAATTTATGAACTTAGTTCGAGTTTTGTTTTCTGAATAGCGTTTTATTATTTTGTGTTCCAAAAAATAGTAACAGTGAACATTAATTATAGTTACAATATCACCATGCACTATTACTTGACCAAGTGAACCGTATACTGAAAATTTGCTGGTTCTTTGAATTTTGAACTAGTATGACTAAATTATGGAACGGTGATATTCTTTGGCGCAAATGGCACAAATTTTACTCAAGTTTGATTTTCTTAAAATATTGTGGTTGGAAGCATGCAGCTGAATATAATGTTTTAATGTTTAATGTAATTTTTTTTCGCTACTGAATTTTTGTATCCGTCTTAATATTTGTAATTGCTCATGTTTATAGTGTTTAAACGTGTTTTCGTTTCTATATCTTATAATGCTTAAGGCAAAGACAGATACTTCTGTTGCTTGAACTTATTGTTCAACCCTTTTGCCCTTTGTTGCAAAATCTTTTATGCAAAAATATCTCCAAATATTTTCGAAATTATCAAATCTTCAACTGCCAAAAAAAAAAAAAGACCTCTCACATGCTTCTTTTTAAAACAAGCAAACTTGTATGAAATAGTCTATATGCTGTAAAATTTGGCAGCGCTTTAATGGCAAATTGACATATTTTACAAAACAATAAATTGCTTTTTCTTTTTTTTCTGATCGTAGTTCTCGTACTCTGGTCACCATAATTTCGTTATTTCGTGTTCATCGTACTTTTCGACTTGTTTTCTGTTTTAGCAGAAAAGAATATAACTGCCCTGTTTTGTTTTGATATAACGTGTTTGTTTAATTTTTGGTTGTTTTTGTATTGGTGGCGGGATGAATTTTTTTACAAAGCTCCTTTTTCAAGTTCGCTGAGTTTTTATGATATGATGTAAATTATACATGTGTTCCATACTGACAAGTTGTTGTCGTTTTTTTAAGATGTGACGGAAACACTGAAAGTCAATATCGAATAATCGGAAGAAAAAAATGATTTTTCAATAATTATATCGCATGCTGAAAAAGTACTTGTGTTATTTATACAAACGGCGATTTAACAAAAGTGGTGAAGTTTAAATATTTATCTTTGTACGTTTAACTGTATCAATCTGTTAGTTATTCAAATATTGTGGTGATTCTTGTTTGTATATTAGCTAAACCATTACTTAAATATTTTACTGACCTTTTACGCAATTGTGATGATAAATCATTAAAATAGCCACCCGGGTCTTTTGACTATTCCTCGTACGGTAACTATTACTTATCGATGGATTATCACCTCCCCCTTTAAATTTATATAATTTCTCTAAGACATAGATAGATTGTCGCAATATCAATGCTTTTCAACAGTGGACAGTGAACATACAGTGGTGTATAAAAGGATACGTTTATTTGATACAATTCTAGCGTGATGGCGAAACTTGCACTGTAAGTTTAACATAATCGTTAACCACTTTAAACAATGTGATATGTTGAAACAAAAACAAGTTTGAAAATATTTAGATTAAGAAAAAAATTATAAAAAGTAAAACAAATGCAATAACAGTCATGTATTTACAAATGTGTGGAATAAATCATTTTATTACATGCTTTCCAGTGTTTTATTGTAATATATCAGATGATTATATTCTGATAAACCACTAGTGAAATTTATAAAATATAATTTTCACTGTAGCCGGACTATATCTGAATGCGGATGAAAAGAAAATCATAACTAAATGGAATAACAGGCAGAAATAAATGCCGTCATACGTAAATTTTGCTTCTTTAGGAAAAGAAAGTCGATGTCACCATACATCATGTTTAAAATGTAACAAAATTAGAGAAATCTAACAGAACTATATTTCAAAATTGATGATGTGACGTCATGATGTGATGACGTCACAAAGGAGAATGCGCGACTTTACGCTGCAAAATTAGTAAAAAATACTTAAAAACACTTAAAAAGCATGAAATAAACAGAAAATTTATTTGTTTTACATATAAGATTGAAATATATTTCATTCGTGAACACCAGCTATTATATTTTCACTCGTGGCTACGCCACTCGTGAAAATATTGCATCTGGTGTTCACTCAGTGAAATTATATTTCAATCTTACATGCAAAACAAACAAATATCCTCTATATCTAAATCATTACTAGACATTGTTATTTCTATATAATGTGGAAAGAGAGTGAATTGCGCCATGTTTTATATGATTATTAATACATTTGTTTTGAACGTTTTTATTATGAAAAAGTTAAAAGACCAACTTCAAATTTTTGAAGATATCATTCAATAAATGAAGTTATTAGGAGAAATTTATGATAAGTCCAAATTGCCGGAATAAGTTAACCATAAAAGGCCTATCTTCAAATTAATAAAAAGGAAATAACTGGGGGAAATGGATGACACAGTTCTATGGCAATAACTTGGCAATATCATTATATTCATATTTTATTTTGTTTCTTTCGTTTTATTGTATACATACATTTTATACATATATACAAATATTCACATGAAACCTGCATACGACCATTCTATTAAAGAATTTCAAGAGACATTATATCAATGAGAAACATATTCAAGACCCATCACAGTTATATTAGAATCAAATAGTACAATTACAATGTATTTATTTTATGCTTTTCAGTGGATTATGATTTATCTGTGGAAATCATATTTGATAATTTCACAGTGAAAATTATCAAAATATAATTTCACACTTTTCAATAACGAAACTACATTTTTCAAGTTTTTCCCCATGTGGTACCTCAATTTTATTTTTGCTGACAATATTGACATTGTCAGCGCTGTGTAGAGAAACGCAAAGCTAAACATGATAAATAACTTGAATTTCAAAAATAATAAATAGAAGAAAACTTACTTCAATTCCTTCAAATTACCCATCACCAAATATCGTCTCTAAATTTTTACAGTCTGAAAAATACAATTCCTTCCAAATGCAAGCTGCTTTTGATGACATTTGGGCATATTTAAGTATCTTAAAAGCAATAACTGCTTAATGCAATATGAAAACTTGAAACGCAATGGCAGCCATCAGCCCGTAGAAAAAGTAAACAACCCAGCGTTCGTATGACATACTTTCCACAATTTCATGTTATCCAGTTTCCTAGCCGCTTTTTAATGTCTTCACATCGTTCAACACTTATTTATTGTCTGTAACAATCCTCAAATAAGTTTTCTTTCTTCTAAAAGATATATGACTAACAAACCTAAACGCGTCCCCCTGAATCAAACACAATTATTTTCCTTCTGTGAAATACACAACTTTAAAAAATGGCGGCCGCTTACATTTCACAAGGCCAGGTCTAATATAAATACGCAGTAAGTAGCTGAAATAAGGTCGGATGGTGTGGCTTTACTTTCTACTAGAATTGTTTGTTTTTAATATTTAAACAAGCGATCGTTCATATTTTTTAATAAAATTTATAATATCACCGCCATTTAACGTTGATTTTCGAACTTATTTTCAGCCCAAGACTTCTTGTATTTTATTAGAAATTCGACTTATAGAGGCTACCAATGTGGAAACAGATTTTGATAAAAAGTTAATATTAAGAAAATTTCGTTTTAACCTGTATAAAGCATAAAATAAAAAGAAAATTTGTTTGTTTGTTGTGTAAGATGTAATTTTATTTCATCTCGTGAACTTTAAAAACAGTATTCTCACGAGTGGTGCAGTTTTAAAGCCCACTTGATGAAAAAAATTACATCTTACACACAAACAAACACATATCCTTTATATAAACAGAATAGTAAAATGTAGGTAACCATCGCTAATCGATTATTAAAAATTGCCCTAAAAAGATACTGTAAGAAACTGAGAACTGTAAAACGGAGTTCTAACGAGCTAATAAAAGGTAATTAGTACATTTATAGTGGATAAGTTTTTTGTAGGGAAGTCAAAATACTACTTTGTTTACATATTGCCACCTTTCCGAAAAATAATTTCACATTCAGCGCTACGTTCTTTAGATAGTAAGCATCTAACATGTTCTTATACCATTATTTCAATGTTATATAATTTATGTTTGCCTTTTCTAAAGAAGGAAAAAATATTCATTTCTGAGGCATATTAAGCCTGTAAAGTTTGCTTTACACCTAATACAAATATAGCCGTATACAGAATCATGCCATAAAGCTGTACAGTAAGCTTATCATATGAGTACGCTGCAGACTACAGTAACACCCCAACACTTGTATGTACACTTTATTATGTTTGTAAAATTGGGAAATTGTAAAGTGTGTGTATATTTATACAATATGTAATAGCAACACCATCGAAACATGAGGCTATCTGACTTGTATGAGGGGGCGTAGCCACCGAATATTAATCAGATTGCCGAGTGTTTTGATGTTCTTTCTTTTTTATATCATAGTCAAACATAAAAACACGTTGCCTGTTGTCACAACCTGAAACCCCAGAAAAACGTAACCAATAAACGAGAATCTGAATGTGATTTTTCTGTCGCTTACCCTCTCTCAAATTAAGTAAATCCCAGCAAAAATAATCCAATCAATGGGCATGCTATGGAGTGCGGGTAAGCCCCAGTCACATTAGAGCTTACGACCAGTGAAACCAGTTCACGATCACCAGTGACCTCTGGTCGCGGACAATTTTTGAAACGTCCTACGACGGTCATCGATGATCTTTGACAGTCGCAGGTTATCTTATTTAGGTCCCACGACCAATTTCAGTCGTAGAGAGGTTTTTGAGCTTTGCACAAAAACCTCCTTGCGATCAAACAGGTCGCTAGTGATCTTATAAGGTCTTAAGGCTGTCGCACGATGGTCGTTCGGAAGTGCGACAATCTAACGACAGTCTTTACAATTTGCCACTAGTCTCTGATAATCTTAAGTAGTCTTTAGTAATCGTGTGATGGTCGTAGGTGATCGCATGTTATGTCATGGGTAGTCGTAAGTAATCCCAGGCAATCTTGAGACCATCGTACGTTTACTTATGACCTGTCGTGCGATTGTCAATGATGACTTGTCTTACGATACTCGCAAAGGTAAATTTATCTGTGCCAAAATGGTTTCGGTCGCAGACAATCGCTGATGATCGTCAGTTTTACAAGTCGCCGGTGGTCGCAAGTAATCGTAAGCTCTAGTGTGACTGGGGTTTAATACATGCATTCCAGTAATCGCAAAGTGTACGGTACGGAGCCCCTAAGGTGACATTTACCACACTTTTTCCCCGGAACTAAATTCGTTTTTACGAAATAATAATTCGTTTTTACGAAATAATAATTCGTTTTTACGAAATTATAATTCGTAATTACGAAATAATAATTCGTTTCTACGAAATATTAATTCGTAATTATGAAATATTGATTCGTAATTACGAAATATTAATTCGTAATTACGAAATATTAATTCGTAATTACGAAATATTAATTCGTAAAAACGAATAGATATTAATTAGTACACGCACTAGGAAAATTTTGTTAAAATGTGCTTCAAATCCAAACAAAACGAATTATTATTTCGTATAAACGAATCAATATTTCGTAATTACGAATTAATATTTCGTAAAAACGAATTAATTGCCGGGGAAAATGTGTCGAAAATGTCACCTTAGGGGCTCCGTATGTTTGCAATGTAGCCACAACTATTACATAATTTCGTGTCAATAGATCTATTTACTTCTTAGTGTTTGAAATTATTTTTTACCCAAAAGAATTACAGTTTTTCAAATGAATCGTAACACATTTACTTTGGTGAAATCAGTCTAGTAAATTGGCTGTTTATAAAAATAATCTAAAACACTGAGTTGGTTAAAATTTATTAGTACGTATTTACAAATTAAATTAATCGCGCTGCTGCGCTGCGCCTGACCAATTTAATTTTGTAAAAAAAATACTTATAAACTTTCACCTATACTTAATCTACTGTTTTTTAATTGTTCAACCTAACTGAATCAGCATTCGTAGATAAAATTGGCTGCTGCTCGTATATAAGCCAATACTGTAAAAAACAACAACAAAAACAACAAAAAACGTGCAATTTATTTTAACCCTTTAGTTGCTATGATTAGATAAATTTGTCCAGTTTCCATTTTTGTTGATATCATGTAAAACAGCAAACGGTATTTTGCACGTTCTTTCATGAATATCTGTAGTTATCAAGTGACCTTAATTGATCAAAAATTGTTTGCATTTTGCATATAAGGAGCGTCTTAATAGTAAGTGCATGGATTCTAAAATAGTATTCTCGACGCATGATAACATAATTCAAGTTTCATAATCTCTTTTCCATACTTATACCGAAATAAATTCACCACAAACGTTCATTTTCTTTCAGTAATGGGTGGAAATGTGTTCTCGGATTTTTCATATTAGGCATCATGCTGAAGGCACTCTTGTTCAAAGATACCTCAAAATATATGAACTTCTTCCACACGACAGCAGCGAAAACTGGGAAAACAGAATTAAGGTAAATTCTTACAAAACGCACCTCAAAAGTAAAGTTAAGAGTATTATCATTAAACACTTAATTATTAGTGACCAGTTCTCCGTATTCAAATAAACATACTAAAATCATTTAATAAGGTCTTTTCATGTCTTTTATATAGTTTATAAAGTTTATTCAAATAGCATGTATATTATTGTGAATATACAATAATCTGCTTATGTTTCTTATTAATTAGTTTAAACATATTTAATTCCTTTCAATCTTTACAATATGTACAATGCAAATAAATAGAAAGAAAAATATATAAATACATTTTGAAAGAAAAAGGGTTGGACCACAAGTTCAAATAACATTAGTAAATCGGTCCGTCCCTATAGTGCGAATATATAAAAAAAATATTGATACTATAGATTACATTGAAATGGCACTGAAAAATATAACAAAGTACTTGTATTTTAGGAACAAAAAAGTTATATCATTTGCTGAGAGAGAGAGAGAGGGGACAGAGGAGGGGGGGATGTACTTTTGACAGTAGTAATTTATTTTATGAAGAGTAAAAATCTTCAGCATTAAGCAGATTTTATCGAAAACGTTCCGTATGCTTAATATATCTTTGAACTTCTAAAAATATTAATGAATTGTCTTCTTCGGAATAGGTAATCTTACCAAAAAGAAGAGTACACGTTTTTAATGGATGAAAAATGCGAGTAGCATTTAAAAGTTGAACACGTTGTGATGTATACCGTCTGCAATTGAAAAAGAAATGTTCAGCATCTTCAAAAGCATAACCGCATTCACAAGATGCATTTTCTCTTACATGATTTATAAATAAATCAGCATTTAAATTGCTACATTTGTTACGAATTTGAGCATGTAGAACCGAATGTAGACGATCCCCGATACAGAAAAAAACTAGGAACTGTCGGAGGTTTGTATTTCTGTTTAAGCATTTAAATAATTTAGGGAGGATGAATTTCTTATGTCGGTATCAAAGTATTCCATAGTGACGTTGCTGATGGAATAAATGAGTTTGTAAAAATTTGAGTACGACGTGCTACAGTTGTATAATTGTCTCTGTTTCTAAAGACATAAGGTACATTATTAGAAACGGTATCTGGAAAAATGTTTAATAAATAATAATAATAAATTTCTTATTAATAACATTTAAAGGCTAATCATGCACCAGAAAATCAATATTTTTTACTGTTGTCAAACACGTGTGAAATAAGCTGCGGTCTCATTTAATTCCGAAAGAGCCCAGTACCATCCCGGTAAGTTACTGGGATGATACGGGACGATCCGGTTGAAATTATTGTTGCGGTCACACTAACCCCGGCAGCACTACGGTAATTCCCGACGAACGACCCAGGATGCGCTCCGGATCATCAAGACAGAACCCAGGTGAAGCTACGGTTCATGCCGGTGCTTCCCTGGTCATTCCCGGATAACGTCGGAAGAACCCCGTTTGACCCAGGCAGAGCATTGGCAGAGCCCAGGACGATCCAGGCAGAGCTCTGGTAGAACCCCGGTGCATTAAAAACGCGCGAAAATGATTACATTGATACATAATTTTTATTTAAAGCATTACGCCTCCAGATTAATGCTTCTTATTATGAAAATTTTAAAAATGAAATTAAATGTATAATATTGTAAAGTAACCAAAAGGAAGCAATTAATACATGATCAATGGCACTTACAACCCACGTTAATTATAAAAGAGGTAAAAAAAATGCAACAAAATGCCCTTACTGCGTTAGTAACGCAGTAGAAATATAATTACACATAATGAAAAAATCACCATTATTCGCTTATAAAATGTAAATTATTACTTGAATCTTGAATCTTTCCACTTTTCCTAAAATCTTAGTACATTTTTCGCAAGTTTGATTTATTGAAATATTTTCGCTCATCTGGAGGCATGCTGCTTTAATATGATATCTATTGTTTCAGAATATTAATTCATGATGATTTTCTGAAAAATCCTAATGCAAGACTGGATAGAAGGGAAATGGGAAGGGTGTTAATACAAACAAGTGCAATCATCGCAAATTGTCGTGATTCTTTTGAAATAAACCGGGCTTTCTCGGGGCTCTACCGAGATCAACCGTAGCTCCATCGTCATTCTCCGGGGCTCAGCCGGCATTCTCTGGGGCTCTGCCGGTATTCACCGGGGCTCTGCCAGCATTCACCGGGGCTCTACCGTAGCTCTACCGGCTACATCATACCCCGGATCATCCTCGGTTTGTGCCGACATAGCTACGGTGCTTCCCCGTTGTAACCCCGGTCGTTCCCGGAGCTAAGCTATACATCCCGGATCATCCCGGACCAACCAGGTGATATTAAATTTTATCATGCAACTGCTATGGTAACTGCCCGATAACACTTGCCTGATAATTATTTTTGATATCAGGTCAGTAACCTGATATCAAAAATAAGCCCCGCCCATTTTAACGGACTTTTTTCAATTGCTTATATTTTTCATCAGCATGTGAGTTCTACAATGTAATCTCATACCCTTACAAGTCTTGAATCAAGATATGATAATTTATTTATTTTATTATTTTGATTTCAATTTACGAATAAATTAGATAGCGAAATAGTTTTAGCACCAACTAAATGAAGTGACGTCATAATTTATATTGCAAATGACATCATCGATGTTCACGTCATACTATACATGTAATCATAACAAACAGGCTAGACGATTTTCTTTGAGAACTTGTAAATGTTTACTTTATTTCGCCGGATTATTATTTAATAAATGAACACATTGTTTCGTTTGAAAAATAAGACGCATGTTTGTGTAGCTTGTGTTTGATTGCCGATTTGACTTTTCTTTGATTGAAATTATCGTGAACTTTTGAATTTGACAATTCAAGACAAAAATTGCAGTAAAGTTAAGTTTATGTGATTCTTAGTGGATTTTTGGATCGATGTTTAAATTAAAGGTAAGAATTTTATCGTATTAGGCTACATTCTGTTGTATCTTTTATCCGAGTCGAAAGAAAAAATGGCCGCCATAATTAACAAATTCTAAGTTTCAGGGGCGGAGGAATTTGTTTTCAAGAATTATTTCTTTGAACAAAATCCCCCCTTTTACGAAATTCGCTATTTAAAAGTAGATTATTTTGTTATTTGAAAGTTATTATGTGTTACATGATAAATAGAAAAACATGCTACTGTCTTTTGATATCAATTTTATCAGGCTCGGCTGATATGGGCAGAAAGGGCTCGGCAAGCCTCGCCCTTTCTAGCCCATATCAGTCTCGCCTGATAAAATTGATATCCAAAGACAGTAGCATGTTATTCTCTATATTTATTCCATCCGGGGTCGAATGCCGGATGTTCTCGGATCATCACGGGCGTTGCCGGCAGAGTTACGGATGTAACCCGGTTGTTCTCGGTCGTACCTCGGTCGTTCCCGGATCCCCGGACGTCTACCGGGGCTCTGTCGGGGCTCTGCCGGGATGTCAGTGAGACTGTAGCTTTAGATAATGACTTTAGAACATGCTAGATGTTTTATAATAGAGGAAAGTAGCCTTAAACGTGCAGTAATGTGCATATATAAACAAAGTACAGTCAAACTTCGCTCACTCGAACTTGTAGGGGTTGAAGTTTTTGTTTGACCGAGAATGTGTGATTTTCGCTATATTTCTACTGACGGGTCCATAGATCAGGTTCAGTAGTTCGAGCGATCCTTGGTAGAACAATATATATTTTATAGAGATTTTACCGGGACCAGACGATGAGTTCGAGTGAATGGGGGTATTCCAGCAATCTGTATAAGAAGCTGGTTTTCTTTTGTTTGTAGTTGTCAGCGAGTCGCCTATGACGTTATTGACCCACGTGATGCAAGGTTTCACTATATTTTACTGGAAGAAGAAGCCCTCAAGATCAAACCATGCACGGATGAAAAACTGGCGGCCTCAGCACAGCATTCGTCTCTGTATTTTACAGGCGGGTTTTTTTTGTTATACAGCATCAATGTACCTTTTTTGTTAAAAAATTACCTGAGCTATTATATCAGTGATTATTAACTTATTTTTTTTTTATTATGGATCGGTTCTGAATTAAATTTCACCTATACTTAACTAATTCGAAACATTCCGTAATAAAAAGTTGACACAACGACTAACAAGACAGAGCGACGTTCCCAGAACATTCCCGTTCAATACGGTCACTGTGTTTTGATTTATGAAAGCGTAAGTTCTTCCAATTTCGTCGCCAATGTTATGTCTTCTACTAATCAACTCTAATTCATGATTGTAAATTTTATTCAACTGATCTGAACACATATAAACAAGGATGACGTCGTCTCCAAGTGACGTCGTCGACGTCAAGTAAATCTATAATTTAACAAGTAAAGCTAGCATTAATTTGCCAATATCACAGCTGTGTCATGGTGGTAATGAAATAAAAATAAGATAAAATATAGGTAGGTTTTTGTTTTGGACGGGGCTGTTAGTCATTGTATTGTTGCAAAGAAAATGCTATCGGATAGTAATCGTACTAAATTTACGATATTTTGGATGGACTTTAAGTTTATTGGTGAAACAATGGTTATTCCTGTTTATTAACATCAATATTATTGCAATAGTACACGTGAAGACCGTACATCTTTAATTATTTATAACATGGCCTAAAATAAGAATTCTAAAGAATTTGCGCAAGTCGAACATGTATTTAATATCATTGTAGATCGCGACAAGAAATACAATATTGGTGATGAAGTCCACGTTCTGATTACACTGAAGAACGGTTATAATAAAGAGACAATGACCGGAGGAGATCATTTAAGAGCAACGATAGAGAACAAACATTTGAAGGCATCAGCTCCCTGTGTGGTAACAGACAACATGAATGGTACTCATTCTGTGACGTGTGAAGCATTTTGGTCAGGAACGTCATCAATAAACGTAACTCTTGCTTACACAAGGGAGATAATTGCGAAAATTTACCGCATCAGAACTCAAGTAGGTGTCTTTTACGTGTTATTTTTGTACAGTTTGTTAATATTCAATCGAAAAGATGGCGGGAATTATATACGGTAATAATCTCCGTGCGTCCTTCCGTCCGATGTATAACTCAAAGAGTGTTTAAGAGCTTAACTTTGAATTTTGAGGACATATCTCTTTGAGGAGGAGAGCGGAAAACTTTTCACCTCCTTTCCTTTCATGCATAATTGTGTCCTATATTCAATTTCGTTCAAAAGCATTATCAAAAAATATTAAAGATATCAACTTTGAACTTTAAAGGTAAAGGAATAGTGCAGTGAATAAAAGTGATAACTCTACCTTTCATAATGTTGTAGTTCTTGTCCATACGGATTGAAAAATGAAAACTGTTTGAGATAAGAAGTTATAACTTAGCTTGTATATAGATTTATTGAGAAAAACGTCAGTGCATAAGAATGTTAGCTCGACCTTTCTGTTAATATACTTTGTTATTTTTTCATTCTTAATTCATGTCCGTAGCATAACTTATAAAATATTGAATCTTAATAGTTTATTGTAGGTCTTATTGTATAAGATGGCAATGCACAAGAAAAGTAACATTACCTTTCATACATTTTGAGTTATTGTGTTTTTGTTTGTTTTTTTGTGGGTTTTTTTTTTGTTTGTTATTTTTCATGCTTAAGTTTTGTCCGGAGCATTATTGGAAAAGTATTTGAGATATTAATTAAAATTTCATAGGTACATATATGTATGGTTTTTTTTCTTAGATAGGATACCATTGCATAAGAATGACATCTCGATTTTGCCCGAAACATAACTTGAAAATTAATGTGTATCATCTTGTAATTAGAAATATTTTGATGTGGTAGATTAGAGATTGATAACTCTATCTTTTCATAATATATGAATCGTTATAAGCAAGAAATCACATATATAGGTGGGTATGTATTAAGATGACATTTGTGTCCATCAGGTTACAGTCTAGCCCATACCCAAGATAAAACGCAAAAATATCATATCTCGACATTCTCGACACTCGACATACCTGTTTCCTAATAGATAGAACTGTTGTTATTGTTTCCCACTGCGTTCTTTTAGGCTCATAAAGATAAAACTTCCACACGACAAGATGTCGCAAAACATCGACTGCTTAATAATTACATACTAAACTCTAAATACTTAACACATGAAAAGGTTTTATGTAAAAGTGCTTGTACGGGGTTAGAAGTTAAACTTTGTTTTTTAATAGTATTTCATTGTCAAAAAATGGTGAATATACTTTAAAATAAATTAAAATGGTGAAAAGCATCTCTCAATCCCTTTTCGATTACACTTTTAATGAAATTTAATCAAAGGAAATTACAACCTTATAAAATATTTAATAACAGAAAAAAATACAATAACATAACAAGAACTGTTTTTTATGTCAGGAATTTCATTACATTTTGTTTCATTTTTGGGGTGTTAATTCAAGAAAAAGGTGTTTTTAGTTTAATTTCTTTCATGTCAAAAAATTTGTTTTTTATCTTACATATTAGGGAATTTAATTACCCCTGTTTAAAAAAAAAATAATGGGTTTTAAAAAAAGAAAATTTTTTTCTAGGGTTATACAAGAAAAATTTATGGTCTATTCAAAACGAACTTTTCATAAAGACACGACTTTTTCATCCCAAACCCCTACACATCTTTTAAAATAAAAAAATATAAAAAACTTTTAACCACTTTTATTTACTCGGGTTTGTTTTTATTGCGAAACAAAGAAATGAACATTTGCTGTGCCAAGACTGGGAGCAAGTACGGACACACGAACCTTATCCAGAACTTCAATTAACTCGTTGTGAGGAGAGTTTGTTTAAATGGTATTTCATAGATATTTTATTTTCAAGATTTATACAAGTGGATTTTTACTGGTTTTGTTATAATATTGTTGAAAGAATGTCGAGCAGAATATTTTATGCCGATCTCTATGTCAACTTCATGGACTTAATCATATCGGATGTTTGCATCGAGAAACCTATATCTAAATGGTAATTACATGTAATTGCATGAATAGTAATAGCAAAGTTTTGTCAACTGGTAAATTTGCTAAGGTGGATTGCAGCTGTTTATTTCGTCGGGTTATTTACATGTTATGGGTCATACAAAAATACCAAGATAAGAATATTACCGCCAACAATTTCCGTGCAATCTTTGATCAGTACATCGTGTCAGTCGCAGCATCTTGCTGTCCAATGTAAATCAAAGAAATAAATAAACAGACATTATTTATAAAATGCGCAGATTATTTAAGTGTCCGAAAAATAACAATAACAAATATTTGCGATTCCTGTAATTCCTGGTGATATTTTTACTACGAGATTAACCTGCCAAATATGATAGTTTAACTTAAGTTTTGTGTTTATGTCGATGTCTTAATCTTTATAGTTTCTATCATATTTTTATGTAAAATAGGTTGTATAATTTATTTTAACAAATGAATATGTAGGTTATATGCATTAATATTTGTATAAGGATGAGAAATAAATAAAAATATACTAACAGATATTTATATAAGTGTCATTATATTGTGTTATAGGGGACAACAATCACTGGAACAAACATTACAGGTAACGATAGAAAATGTAGACAAGCCAAGATTAGCTGTTGAAAAGCCATTAATACCGTGTTCACAATACAACATCACACAACTCTGGCAATCGAGGAGACCAACAGGGTATTTCTATAATGGAAAATGGAACTTCACAAATTGTTTAGGTAATGTGAAGAGAACATTGACTAAATTTCTCAGAATAATAAAAATTAACACATTGATACCAATAAATGTCTGAAATAAATACATACAGAATGGTTCTTCTTTATAGTGTATTTGTTTGTGAACAGAAAAATACATGCATATCAAACAATAACATGATGTGCACGCCTATTTAAAAGGCATGATAACTCATTCGTTTAAAATATAATAATATATAATATTTTAAAACGCCTGAAGTTTGCATACAATAAACCACTAATGAACCAAAATAGCAGATTAGTTTTCAAACATACACACTGAAGCCAAATTCTCCATGTTGGACTACCTGAAACATGTTCAATTCTTAAAAAAAAAACACTTTCAATGTGTGCTAATGAATGATATTCAATAGATATATCGTATTCCAGAGTCTTTCCTTAGTCAAGAAGAGTACGACTTAAGTTCAAACATTTGCGCATGCGCATAGAAAACTGATGGGTATTCTCTTACCAAAAATTACTGAATTCAGCAGTAAAGCAGTACAGTACATATCATTTGCAAAATCTGTAAAAAATAAAGCGTCAAATAAATATGAATACTACACATTTTACTTTCTAGATGTGTGCAAAATCTCGTGTAGTTCTAAATGTTTTGTTGTTGTAATTGTTTTCTGTTGTTGCTGGTGATAATGTTGTTTTTCTTTTTTCTTTCTTTCTTTTTTTTTTCGTTTAGGATATTGGAAATACATTCATGACATAACATGACATAAATATTGTGTTAGATCTTTTTACATTTATCTATTAAGTAATACTATTTAAAAGAATAATATTATTTTGCTTGACACTTAATCGTGTCATTATAAATGAAGCATCAAATTCATCTTTTGAGTGAATGATACTTAATATTTATCAAGATAATTTTATCATACGGAGGAGTATATCAACTTAAATGATTTGAGCCGCGTCACGATAAAACCAACGTAATGCGTTTGCGACCAGCATAGATCCAGACCAGCCTGCGGATGGCTCATTTGTTTGTTGTTTTGGATATATTTAATATATGTATATATTTTACAGGTTTCCAGCAAGTTCAATATGTCAAATGTTTAAGGGACATACGCATGTATATGATTGGTGATTCAACTATAAGGGCATGGTATGCTAGTGTCATCAAACGTTTTGAATGTATTCCAACTACAGAAAAATGGGAAAAAGAAAAATGGCACAAAATGGCGGAATGTTATAATAAGAAGATAAATTTCAAAGCAGGGTGGTACCCGCATGCGCAGCCGTTTTATACTGGCAGTGCTTGGGGTGACAACCGATACACGTTATATTCAACGTCTCGCCATCTAGACAATATACCACCAAATGAACGTGCAGTAATAGTTATTCATCTATATATGCATTTTGTAGCATTTCATCATAGCGTGTTTAAGCAAAGAATGGAAATAATACGTCGTAGTATAGAAAAGCTGTTCTCGAGGAATAAACAAGCTATTGTAATGATTAAAGGCCCACACACATTTACAAATACACCCGATGGAAGTGTAAGACTGAGTGATTATTTTGGTTTTGTGTATAACAAAATCATGTATGAGGTATTTCACGGTTTATTTGACCGGATTGTTTTGCTTAATAACAAAGACACTACCATAGCGAGGCATGAGAAATGGAATCATCCGCCAGACGATATTGTAAATTATATGATAGATCAAATGCTAAGTTATACTTGTAAAAGTTAATGTTTTGCATCGATATAGAAATTGCTCAGTGATATAGAATAATACTCACTGAAAGTTATAGGTGTTTTGACATGAAATCTTAGCAATATTACTGTTCTTTTAATATATCATCAAATGCTATGTTGCTGTTATTATTAATGTTACTGTTCTTTAAATATGTCAAATACTAAGTTATATTTGTGAACGTCAGGCATCTTGTATCAAGTTGCAGATCTTTAGTTAAATACATCGAATAAAAGATTTTGCTTACAAATTTGGGATTTTTTGATCAATCTAATACTTTAATTGTATTTTAAAAAGTTACATTTCTTTTGGTACATCAAAAGTTAGAGAAATGAAATGCTAATTCTTTGCATGAATAAACTCAATGAAACCGAGCCTACAACATTTTCAGTTTTGCTGTATGGACGCTCTTTATTAAGTTAAACGTGAGAAGTCATCATAACTCGCCCGAGCCAACCATCCCCCGTTTTTCAGAAAATCAAAATTTTTTTGTAGTTAGAATTAAAGAATTTTCGTAGACTTGTATCCAGTATGGAATATTGGCAACCAGACATTTCGACCCTTCACCTCGTGCCCTTCGCTCATATATTATGACATATCGACCCTGATGAATCATTTTAATACATGTACATGTATTTAAGAAAGTATACATATTATTTATTACATGCATTTGATCAATAAAATGTTTAAATTTGAAATTACAAATGTTCGTTTTACTGTTTCTCATGTATGGCATTTAAAATAAGAAAACAGGCTTTATGTTTAATAATATCTACCAAATGTAATATGCAATATTATCGTTGAAAAATTAAATGAGTTGTCAGTAATCTATGATAAATTTAGATCAGACACATTGCAGGGTTTCATAAGTTCCCGGTAAATTCTCCTATTTGCGAGCATACCGGCTCTGTTTCTATCTTGGCGATATATACACGGTACCCCCCAAAAATGGCACACGATTTTGATTTACATTTTCTTTAACAAATACAGAACAGAACAGAACTAAATTTTGTTCATAACTGTTGCTCTAAATATGGCATACGTTGCATGTAAAACTTCACATAAACAAAAACACAGGTTCGTCAAGGGAAGTAACTCTTGATCAGCTCTAGTAAACGATATACAAGAGTTACTTGTATTACACCATTGTATTTTAAAGAAGAACAAAAATCAGAAGTTTTTTCAGTTATAAATATATTACCATTTTTATATTTACAAATAAATTTACATATACACAAACAGTCTTAACAAGTAACGATGTATCTCAAGTTTTAAACATTTGATACAGCTTGAATAAACATGTACTACTGAAAGATATCAACAGCATTTTTTTTCATTCTGAAAAAGTCATGACTTGAAAATGAATAAAACAAGTTCAATGTAAATGTATTTGTACTGATGTAATATACGTGTATTAATAGTCGACACCTGAAACATACAAGCGGCACAATGCAGAACTTGGGGGAAATGGAAATAAGACAAGAAGAAACGACTGGTTTATAAACGTGTAAAAGGTCACTTTAAATTTCATCAAAATCAGTTATTAAAAATTTAAGTTATCGTAGTGGAAGATCGAACTCGTGACTAGTGGATTTATAGTCTGAGAGTGTTATACCACTTAAACCGGTGCGCCTGTTCAGATTACCTTTTCCCAAATCAGCTTATCAACCTTATAATTTATAACATATACTTATTAGGTATGGAAATTTGAGGAATAAGCCAAATTAATAACATTCGATCTTTAGAAATATAATGGACGGAACTGCAGCAACATATGGATGTGAATATAGGTCTATAGAAATAGGAAAACATAGTTAACATGTGCAAAGTAATATGATCAACACGCAACAAATGCACAAAATTCATATATGACACTCATAAACTAAAACATTAACCATTAAGGGTCTTCGTCATTAGAATAAATACTTTTCATCATTTAAAAATAGGTTTTGAGATCAAATAATACATTTGTTATACATAAAATCCCTGTAATGTTGCGAGGCATTGTTTGGGTTTTTCGGGTAACTTCGGTGGTGCACGTCTTCCTTTAAGAGGCACACGCGGGGGTAGTTTAGGAGGAATATCTTCCTCTTTGTCTCTGGCAATAATATCACTTTTCTCTGAAATGTCACTTGATAATGATGTAAATGATGATGTAGTTGATGATGATGACGTCACTGACGTAAACGATTGCACTGATTTTGATGAGTGAGCAGACGACCGACTTGAACGTGAGGATTTTCTTGACCTATCAGATGCTGACGTTAAATTTCGAATGTCTGAGGGAGTTGATGTTTGTGGGTTTGGTTTTCCTATGACGTCAATTGTGATCATGTTTCCGTCATGATCTTGCGTCTCCCAAACACCGTCGGAGACTGGTTTACAAACGTTCGGAAATAATGGCACTAAACTTCCAACATCTGATACACTGAACTGAAGTTTTACAGCGTCCAGAGGACGTGGATTTGTTTCTCCTTTAAGTTTCTTTAAGGCAAATTGCACATCATAATGGTCACGTGAATGTACGGTGAACATACAGAAATCACTTTTATTAATGTCTGGTTCATAACCTATGATAAGTTTGTAAAACTGAATCATATCGTCCCAACAAACATCACTTGTGAATAACACTATTCTAATGAATTCTTTCCCACAATGCACAAGCCTTACTGCCCATAATGGAAGTTCCTCCGATGTATAAAAGTAGTCCGGACTATTGTAAGGATATGGGTTTATTTTTCCTTGTCCTACTTGCTCAGAATGATGAAATTTCCATGGTGGTTTTTCAAATCGTCTTTTAGCTGATTGAACTCGTTCATATCCAATTGGACCTTCTTCATTAAGGAAAATCATTATGGCAACACTGGGCATGCGCGAGACTCGTTTTGGCTGACAAAACGACTGGTTACAATTTCCGTAGTCAGACTTTTCTTTTATTCGGAATAATCGTAAGTCTGAATCCACCCAATTCAAAACAGGTTGATACATTTCCATCATCGACATGACCTAAAATAAATAAATGAAAAAAAATAACTTCATGCTTACTACTTAGTTAACTTACTAATATATACATACGTTCTTCTCCAGTCTAAAGACACCTTTATATATTAGAAAAAAATTATACATGTATATATAATTTTAATAGTTTCCGTTGAGAGAAGATACCTTTATATATTATAAAAAATTTATACATGTATATAACGTTTAAATAGTTTCCGTTGAACTATAAAGAAAAAATGAAATGATTAAATTAAAAATTATTATTCAAAATACAATTGAGATTTCAAAGTATGAAAATGATAAAGAATCAATTAAGCTTACAAACCTCGTGTCCATCAACAAGAAACTGTAACTGAAGTTTGTAGGGGTCGCTCGTCACCATGATGGAGTCTGAATCTGAACTCAGTGAACTTGAGTTGACACTAACGGTGTCTGCAGATCTGATAGAGCTCAAAGAAGACAGACTGCAACCTGAAATGAGAAACACAACTAATAAACGATGGTAATTCATTCAGCTTTATAATTAAGATTTTACGTAATGTCGCTTTATCAAACAACATAAAGTAAGTCTTATCTTAATTTTTCAGACAACATATTTTATATAAAGAAATTGAATTTATTTATTTTTGTGTAGTTTTTGTTTCCGAATGCATTTACGCAAACGCGGTTAGTGGAATTAGCATCAGTTATTTGCTGTTCTTTGCATGTAAGTTATGCTTTAGAATAAGACAACCAGATGACCTATCAATTGAATACACTGTTATCCCATTTGCGTCAGTGTTTCCAAATTATAACATCGAGATTTAAAAAACGAAACTTTTTCAACGGCATTATTTAAGCAGATATGCTATTCATCCTTGAATTAGTCATCCACTCGGCAGCGTGCGTTACTAGCGGTATTATCAGTTCAGCGAGATCAGGTAATTAATTAATTTGAAGATGAATAATTGAAAGTAACTCGGGAATGACGAGAGACATTACAATAATCAAATGACAAACATAACCTCCATAGCTGCCTTCAAATCCATATATCAGGTCCATTTCATTGATTAAAGTACGGCGTTAGAATAAGACACTGTTGCGTCAATCAAATCTTCCAATTTTTTTATTAACGTGCAAACGAGCATTTGGTCATGAATAAGTAATTAGAAATGAAAAATGACTGCCGGTGTTGAAACAAGAAATCATGCCCAAACAATACACGACGTATTTAACCCAAACATTTTGTGATGTATGGATGATCTTATTAAGTTAATACGTTATGCTCTCTACCACATTGTCCTGCTCTACTTGACGTCTTTTTTATATATTGATCTGAACTCCGGGTATCTGGCAGGGTTCAACAATTAATCGTACACTTTTTATATTATCAAATGGATTTTATTTCATTGATAAGTCTGATCATTTAAAGCTTAACAATGCATACCTAGACACACAATGCTGACGCACAAGAATGTTCAGTGTACCCGTCATGAAATCATTGTGTTTCTTAAATACTGAAATAATTCAAATTGGTTATAATGTTTAAATAGCTTAACAGCTGACAAGTTGGTTAATTGTCGTTTTCTAACGCAATATCAATTGATGAAATATTTGATTAAGAGTCCAAAAATAGACATTGAAACAAAACTCGATAGTCTAAGACTTAACCATCCTGTTACTTAAATACGATTCGCGGGAAAAAGGTTTTAACTCCAAACACGATGCAAGAGACGCATCCCCCTTTAAAAATTCTGTAGTTTTCATCTACAGCAAAGAAGAATCCATTTAAATGAAAAGATAAGAGTTGATTTTGCAATTCTTCATTTGCAATTCTTTAACAATAGTCATTCAAATAAAAAATGCATTTTGCTTCACTGATTCAAACGTATTGGTATACATATATTTTACGTTTGGTTGGGTTTCGTTTACCCAGGTGTGAAATTGCTGTAATCTTGGTATATTAATTTTTTGCATGATTGAATTTGCTTTTATGAGAAAGTAAATTAGTAAAATTATCATATTTTTGTCAGAATAATTACATTAATCGTAATAAACCTAGCCTAAGACATCCTTTGTAAAATGGCACACCGTGAATTAGTCTTATAAGATATAGAAGTTATTCTTTTTTCCAGATGATATTTAAAGGTACTATATAACGATCGTTTCGTATAGTAAGCGAATGCAAGGAAATAAAGAAAGCAGTAATATATATATATATATATATATATATATATATATATATATATATATATATATATATATATATATATATATATATATATATATATATATATATATATATATATATATATATATATATATATATATATATATATATGCATATGTGAGAATAATATATATGTATATATGTGAGAAAGAACGATAAGTATATCCATGTAAAAAAAACTGAAAATTAATTATACGACTGCCATCGTGTAATAACTGTGTCATAAATATGTGACTGTGTGAAATGCAATATTAGGCAATATTTAAAGCTTGAACAATCCTAAATGTACCTGGTTATGCCCGTGCAGATGGTAATCTTCCGGTGGTGAGGGTAAACAAACCTGAGCCTATACTCATTGTGAAGCCGAGGTTATCTGCCAAGTTCATACAAATATTCTGTACATATAATTAAAACTCTCTAAACATAACAAACATATATTATATATACATGTACTTACGGTCAAACGAAGATGAACCGGATGATGATGAACATGATGCTGATGTTGACAAACTTCCCCGTCTTGATCTGAAAAAATTATAGAATTTTGATTGAAAGAAAATAGCATTTTTTATTGAAAAAGAAGGTATACCTCCACTTGAAAATTTTTCGTTAATAGCACACATATTTGTAGGAAAACGTGTTTTATTGTGCCGATTATTTATTCCATTAAACCGTCAAAAACATTAATATATTTAAACTTTATACATAAATTTAGTTCTGTTTGCTAGTTTTTTCTTTTTTGTTAAGAATTTTACAAAACTGTATACTTTTTTAATATTTATAAACATGTGGATACACACTCTGTAAAATCCTTTCATAGGCTTTCAAAATCATTCTATATTTTAAAAAATATATTCCAATATTATACTGATGAAAACTTTTTTAAAACTGCGCACTAAATCATGAAGTTTCACATTTTTTGGAGAGTATTTTCTTTATTTTTGACAGTATCTACAATGCAATCTAAAACAATATTACATACAGGCGTCCGTCACACAATGTAAAACTGTACAAAACAGCGATAAACCATTAAGACTAGAAATAATTAATATAACAAAATCCCAAATAGAGTCGTGTCCGCTTGATAGACTACGAATAGCATGGTTATGTTAAATTTGTGAAACACTTCGTTTTGACTGAGATTTATTTATTTAACAAGATGGTATTGTTTATACTTGGATTAAAGCATGAAAAATGTTTATTCAAATGTTCAAAGGTTTTAGCGGAACGGTTAAGACATTGTAATGTATATATTTAGCTGGTATGCACGGCGTTAGGTAAAATTACGTCGTATATTGTAGTTGGTAGTGCCTCTTTATGAAAAGAACAGAACAGAACAGAAAAAGTTTATTCAACAATATCGAATTGAGCATACGTTACTCTTCCATACATGCAACACATATAAACATGGCACCGATATCTTGTCATATCCCAAATTTAAGATTTTTGTTCAATTCTATCTTAAATGAAATTAATCTATTGTTGTTGTTGTAGTTGTTCATAGGTCTTTCAACGCGTATGGGCTTTATTTTGTGTACCGTATGGCAACTCTTTCATTGTTTATCTGATGCATTACATCAGAATAGAATAATTCTTAAAATACAAATTCCTGTCAAGTCAATAAAACTATTGTGAAAGATATCAATCCATCGAAACCGGTGAATAAAGTGATCAATACAATAAAACATTTTTCCCGAAAGCTGACTTTTGTATTTTTACAAATTGAGTCATTTGTTTTATTTATGATATAACCATTACATTTATCTTTTTTAATTTTAATTTATCCTTGTTTTTATTCTCCCTGTCCAAAACACCCGTGATAAGTGCATAGTGTAAGCTATCTAACCCAGTTTTCATTTTTCGAGTCCAACAAATCCATATGAAATGTTCTTAGTACAATATAGGTTTGACGGCTGTATACTCGTCCAATAGAATTCAGTATTGTACACAACAATGCATATCAACCGTATTCATTGTAATAACAAATTACAACTCATGTTAGATTCTATATTTATGTAGCATACGTACTGAGATTTTAGACTACGTATTGTACAATCGGCACCTCGCAGATATTTTTGGTTATTTAAATAGGTAGATTAAATAATGTTAAATTGGCGAACTTGTTATATATACAAGACATAACTTTATTTCAATGATCTCAAATGTGTTATGAAATTACATACGTTTACCGTGTCTTTAGAGTAATTGAGAACAGTAATGAATGAATTTAGTAATTTAATACACGGCAAATATTATAATGGAATCTATAACTTAGAAGTGAATTTGATATTATTTAGGTAACAGTCTAATAAGGGGTGAGAGAAAAATATTACTATGATATTGAAAGTTTCTATAGGAATTCGCAATGTATAAGATGGAAAACATATAAAGTTTTACAAGAAGTTTGTGCATAAGATCTGTCTTTCTAAAGGACGCTGGGCAAACATCATCTGATTCTAGTTAAACAAGTTTGTGACATTGTCAACATGGCTTTCCTTTTATTGTTATATTGGCAAATGTCTCAGAGGTCTAGTAATCAATGTTAACTATACTTCATAACATAATAACAGCTACACCGGGTGATACTTGTACTTGTATTGTATTGTATTATATTGTATTTATTGTATTTATTGTTTTGTATTGTATTGCACTGCATTGTTATTGTAAATGTTAATGTTATTGTATTGTATTGCATTGTATTGTATTGCATTGTATTGTATTGTATTGTATTGTATTGTATTGTATTGCATTGCATTGCATTGCATTGCATTGCATTGCATTGCATTGCATTGCATTGCACTGCACTGCACTGCACTGCACTGCACTGCATTGCATTGCATTGTAAATTCCATTGATCATTTACAAATATTAAGACTTGTGCCTTAATTTCAAAATTCGTGACCAGAAATGAAAATAAAAGTTTTTTTGTTTTTTTTGTGTGTTTTTTTTTTTCAAAATGAATTCGTTTAAAATTTTGAAGCGTTGACTCAAAAGCATATATTCCTGAAAATTGGCATTTTCCAATTCAAAAATTATTATATTTATTATAATTATTAAACCATGACGCCAGTATATTTACATCTTGGTAAAGAATTAAATGTAAGATTTTATCAAAGAATTCATTGTAATTTAGATCTTAGGCTTCGGTTGCTTTTAATTATGATAAAATAAAACACAGGACTAATCTTTGTATTTTAACTTACGCATGAAAACACCGGGGTATCTTTTTTTTCAAAGAAACATCTTCCTTTCTTAAAATACTTATCAATATAAAAACAGTTGTAAAAATGTCTGTCGTTTTGTTTTTACCCCTGTAGCAATTTTGTTCAGTATATTCCTTTTAGATCTTTGCCTTGTAAAAATCGATACAAAGTGATTGAAATCGAATCTACAATTAACAGGTCTGTTGGGAATTCAATATGCTTGATTAAAATAGAGATAAATTGAGCGGTTTTCAACCAGTTACTTTACACGAATAAAAATCTTTGTAAACTGTTTGTCAAAAATTGAAGGGTATGACAATTTAGATAATTTGATAAGTTGCTGATTTTAGTAGATTGTTTTGTAAAATATATCGCAACTTTGAAATTGAAAGCGATTACAACGATTAGGTATTGATAGTTTATCAGTGAACACACGGGTGTTCTGTCAACCAACAATAGATTTTGTTTGCCCGATTGTACTTTTAGGGAAATACCATGTACAAAGGATTCTCTGTTGAGTTAGAAATCTATTGTTTTAGTTTAATGAGAGATTGTTCAGTGATTTCACTAGTTAACTAGCTTGCGTTCTTATATATAGAACAGAATAGAACAGAAAAAGAAATCAAGCAGTACTAAAATGAATGAATAAATGGATGAAAGATCTACTGTTGTTGTTGTTGCTGTTGCTAAAGAGAGTAAAAAACGCGCTTTCTTATGTGTGAATAAAGATTGAAGATAGAAATTTTGATGAAATGTTCATATATTTAATTTGAAACACAACATTATGTGTTTATCATCCTAAAAAATTTAAATGCTTTTATTACGTACTTGTTAAATATCATATTACATGTAACAAGCATAAAATAACAAGATAATGTATAGCATAAAATAACAAGATAATGTATAGCATAAAATAACAAGATAATGTATAGCATAAAATAACAAGATAATGTATAGCATAAAATAACAAGATAATGTAAAGCATAAAATAACAAGATAATGTATAGCATAAAATAACAAGATAATGTAAAGCATAAAATAAAGTAGCGTATAGCATAAAATAACAAGATAATGTAAAGCATAAAATAACAAGATAATGTATAGCATAAAATAACAAGATAAATTCTAGTACGGTCTGTTGTGACAGATATGTTGCTGCACACTTTGAAATTTAAGTTGAAGACTTAAGACCTAGTCAATACAATATCTTCAGTCGTCTTAAATCTTAATATTTAATTTGTGTGTCTAAGTCAAATATTTACACTACACATTTTTTAATCTATTACAGGCCGAATCAGTTAACCTAGATGTACGTTTAGACTTTTTGTTGTTGTTTTCTCTCTCTCTCTCTCTCTCTCTGTTTTTATTGTCATTTAAATACCTAATTTCACTTAAATGTCAAAAACATATACTCTTTATATATATATATACTATTTATATATATATTATTTAGACTTTATGTAAGTGAAAAGAAAGAAAAGAACTATTTGAGAAAAATATGCGCCTGCATTAGAAGACGGAAAAAGGGGCGCAATGGTCTAATGTTAAAGGTGTCTGTTTATTCAACCCAATGAATCATGGGTTTGAGCCCATCCAGGACCGCCATCATACATTTACCTTCACTATGTATATAGTACTGGATAGTTCCAGGAAGCAAACTCAACAGTAGTTCAAGTACATGTAGGAGATTTTCCGGAAAATTTTGAAACAGCCCATTTTTATTTTTTCGTTTTTTATATGTATAGTCTTGCTTTTTATTCAAATGATAGAAAAATATGAATAAATAACTACAAGATATCGATCTTGACCAATATGAATAATTATGTTAAAAGTAAACTACATGTTTACCTGTAATCCCAGAAAGGAAAACTATCGTTATATGTAAGTTCAGCTTTCAGCTTCGATCGCTGTGAGTTCTGTTCGTAAATTCTTTTCAGATAGGTCTCCATAGCTTCTTTAGTCTTTTGACTTGAAAATCCGTGTTTGTTATTACACTTTTTCCACTCCGTGTTCTGAATTATCCTGCTTGTTTGTTTTACTATCCAACGTTTTCTCGAATTTGGCAATTGCCAAGCGTTTGTATTTTAAGACCGAATTTCATACTGCTTATTCTTATTCTGAATTTAACAACTTACATATCCAGTTTTTTTCTCAGTTACATTATTTTCATTAAAAAACTATATTTATCCTTTTAAATTTCAGGTTTTGTTAGCACATCTATAATATACACAGTAGTTTCAAACTTTAATGTGCCGACGCTTAATACTCCGTTTATCTCACTATTAAATCTTCCTATCGGAAATATAAATCTAAATTACAACAATTTATTACTTCATTCAATCAATGACACTTAACTTCTATCAAATGCAATAACCATTCACTTTCACTGTTTGTAAAAAATATCAACTCGTATTTAAAAAGAGTTATTTTTATAGATATAGATCCATTTACATACGATCTCTATATTTTATGTAAATATCACACTATGTCAAAACTCTTAAGCAACTTGTAAACAGAAAGCGGTGGAAATATTAAACCAATAATAGCAAACGTCAATACAATACACTGTTTAATAATAATTGTACTATTACATTATTCAACGCTAATCCTTTTAAGTCAATCTCTTAAATCCGTATTTTAAATCTCCAAATTAATCCAATACACCTGTATTGTGATTTACAATTTTTTAATTTCCTAGCTCTTTGTCTTTCTATTTCCAGAGGTTACTAAGTATTTAAAAAAAAACACACGGTTTCTTCCTCTTCCGCCAAATTCGCTAATAATTTCTTTCGCACTGTCCCGACGGTCCCCGACAATTAAATAAACAATGTCACATGTACATCAACTTAAAAGCGACCGAAAGTCAACAGCGAAAGAAGTACATTTCGATATGTTTATTTAATTTATCAATATATATCTTCACTGAAGAACACTGATGCGCCCAAATGATAATGTCAATATTTAAATTGAAACTGTCTGAAAATCCCTTTAAGCCCTTGTTTTAAATCACTTGCCTGTCTATGTGAAGTTGACAAAGTGAGACTTGACCATGTTCTCAAAATCTTGACACAAACATAAGGACCACTGAGAAAACTCAAACTGTTAACAGAACGTGTTAATTAAAATCAATCCCGCGAACTAATTAATCACTCAAACTTTACTCTTCCCATTTCGGAATGATTTTGTTCTTACTTGTTTTCGATAAACAGTGTTGTTTAAAATAAAACAAGTTTGTCACGCTATCGTGTTTAAAAGAAAAGAAAATTAATGTTCCATGACAGTTAAGAAAAGGCAAGATTGATTTTTGTTTTTCAAAATAATGGAATCCGATATGAACAGACACACCCGTATTGTGGACGATTATACATTATCAGTAAATCACCTTATTGGTTTTATGCATTGATCGCTCGGCCATCGCGTTAAGAGATAGTATAACTAGTAGAGTTGGACATCGAAACTTTTGTTTCAATTAAAGTTTTCACCATATAGTGTACAAATATCAGGTAAAATATTGATAACAATCCGTAATTCTGGTATACAACTGAGCTTGAATTAATTTCATCTAACTATTTTGAAGTGCTATGATCTGTTCTATTTTGTTTTGTTCATATAAATATATACTTCACAGAAGAAGGTTATTCAGTAATTAACAATTTCAGTAAGCATGAAAAATCAAATAAAACAAAAGTCAACACTCACATATTTGTTTGTATGAACACATTAGTTTACATGCGTTTAGATTATGTAAACTGTTCAATTTTAATGCCATCTTTTATAATTCCAAATCGAATGTCATTGTATTAAACAAAATAAATGTTCTTTTAATGTATTTTTTCCATGTGTATACATGAAATATGATTATTATATAATTGATATATGATATATTATTAACAAAAATATATGACCTGTCAAAGGCGTTCCCGGGGGTTGTGCAATTCTTTACAATGGCAGGGAAGAAAATTTAAACTAGCACTTTATTAACCCACGTCTTTAATTACAGAGAATCATTAACACTTATTTTTTCACTCAGAAGGCAAACGTTATACTGAAAGCAACCGCTTTACACACGGCCATATAATTATAACGAATTCATTACAAAGCAAATTAGTCGTATTTGAGGAAATCTATAATTTCTGAATGGCAAGAACTTTTTGTATCGCACGATAATCAAATGAAAAGCCCGGTAACCAAAAACTATAGGTACTTCTATAAGTAAATTATGTGAAATTGACGGAATGGAAAAAATGAACACGTGGAATGTCTTTGCATACATGTATCTGAAAGTTCTTTAAGATTTCATGTCTTTTAATATGACTATTGTTTTAATTAATTAATTTTTCTTTCTTATCCTTTTTTATTGAAATTTCAAAGGGTATGACTATTTATACAAGTATATTATATAAACCTAATATTGAAAACTTCTCACTACCAAATAATCTTGTATAAATATTTAAAAAAAAACAAAAAACAAAAAAACCTGCAACACTCGAGAGTTTATTTAATATGTTCATGCTAAGTTTTTTAATTAATTGACTGACTATAGTTTAGCAAATTAATCACTTTTATGTGTAAGGTATCAAATAGCGTGTCATGTTTGGTTTGAGCATACGTAAATTTGGGTTTTTGACTTTCTGAAGGGAAGGTTGGGATAAACATGGTTCTGGTGTTATAGTGACAGGATCCAGCAGAAGGTTATATTCTGATAAATTAAATGCCTTAAATACAGGTCCAAAGGCAATTTATTGATGAAAACTCACTCCAATATAATTTCACATTTTATTTTTATTTGATATTTTATAAAAAAATATATAATTATGCATTTATAAAATCTGTAATTTAAAACGCTCATTTGAATTTGCCACGGCGGGCGTGGCACAATGACGTTATATTACGTCACTTCCTTTGTTTTGTCAGACTGTATGTATAATATAATAAATGCTGCTGAAGAAGGCCGAAAGGCCAAAAGCTACGGCAAATTCAAATTAGCGTTTTACATTTTATACATTTGTATATATATTCATTTTGCAACTAAAACAAATTAATTTCCATGAACAAATTTAAAGCCGGATAATTGTAAATGCCTGCACAGTATTTATTAGTGTTATAAGGCTATAAGCGATACATTGATAAATCAAACAGACTTTTTGTTGAAAAATACAATATATTGTTCCCGGGTAATAAATAACCCTTTATGCAATTTGTAACATATTTCCCGAAAACTGTAACTAGCACCAATAAATGTATTTGAGGAATCAGTCATACATTTAAGATACTGCATCTACATGTACCAATATCACGTGTAGATTCGACAAATCTCGTCGTTTATCGTACCTTGTCATATGGACGCACTATTTTGGCACGGAAAAGGACGAAATATGACGAATTTTCACGGTCATATTATTAATGAATTAGCTAGATCAAGTCTCTCTGACTCGGTATTGTGAGTCATCATAAAGACTGTATATATTTACAGGTACAAAAAATGTTACAATTTCGTTACTTGCTGTATCAATAAATATAAAAGAAGTCGTATGCAAACATGTAAACAATTTTATCGTTTGTCTATGAAAAAAATAATGTTATCAGTTCGTTTGTTGTTTTTGTTTCTTCTTTGCTTTTGTTGTTTTATTTTTATCTATAAAATATATGTTTTTAATAACATTGTCCGATTATTCAAAACGTATTATAAGGTTGTTGCAAATGGCGTCAACATATTGATACAGCACTGCAACGATTCGTAAACAAAGGGCAACAACTCCGAGATTTTCGTATTTCTTTAAATGCACGCATTCATTCCCTTGTTTCGAATAATGCATGAAAAAATGATGACTATATTCAAATCAATATTATATACAAATAAGAATTTAAAATCATAAACTGTTACAATATATTATATGAATATAGAAAAGATATGATATGCTATGCTATGAACATCTTTGGTGGTTTGTATGTAAGCAATAAAATTTAAACTATTCGGGAACATTTTTATGTTGGCTGTTTATTAAGATTATAACACGTTGCTGTCTAATTTGTAAAATTACATATCAGATGGAAGCAATATTAATTTCTATAAAGAATATCAAACGTGAAATTTAACGAACCCTACGTGCTGTTTTTCGCCGTATCTATATCACGTTACGTCATTCAAATGCTTATAAAGGCATATAACCAATGCAAACAAGTGTTTTTTGTTGTTTTTCAATCCTTGCATATGATCTGTAACAGTGTTATAGTTGGCGTTATAAAATAAAAAAAAAACTATCAACGTCGCTGCTGATTACTTAACAAAATGTCTTGAAATATCTCAGAAAAAATACTGCTCTTTCAAGGTGCATGTATTGTAATGTAAGTTTAAGCTATCTTCTGTTTGAACAAAACACTGATACTATGAAGGTTTTTCATCTTGAACGACTAACAAAAATTATGAAACAAACAATAACCAAAGATGTGCATAACATGCACTTTAGATCACACTTAAACATTACATATCTAAATATTTTCTTAGTAAAGAAGCACTGTAAAAAGCGCGCCAAGCAGAAGAACGCTGATGGACGCTACAGCAGACGACACGCCATTGCACGCATCTGTACTGAATGTATCCTTGCCGTTCTTTTCCATGTTCACTGCCAACATGTACCAAACTGAACCTTTACCACACTCAAATTTTGCCGCACAATCTCTTCTCCTGGAGTAAACAAATACATATACAAAATAGTTTTTACATCATGGGGAGTAAAACCTGGACCATGTATTGGTTTTTCTCTTTCTTCTTCTTTTTTTTTGTCTCTCGCAGATCACAAAAAACTCACGTGGTATAGACACCGTGATAACGTATATCCATGTGTTCACACAATAATTTCCAAAAAGAAACAAACAAAAGGGGGAAAAAAAGATAAACAGTGCATATTATCATGTTGTTTTTTTTGTTGTTCACTAAGCCCTATTACACGTACTACTTGTGTCACGAGTGAAGATTATTCTCCTTTTTTTTCGAAAGTTTTTAACCCAAGTTATAGGCTTAGACAAAAGTTTCCAGAATAGATTTACTTACTCGCAAGCGCGATCCTCACCCGATTTGTCTGCCTCCATAATACAGTTTTTGAAAGTGTCCGTCTTGGACTGCTCCACAGCACATGTGAAATTTGCTGTGAAAATTTAATTATATATCAGATTCAATAATTCAACTTTATAATAAATCTCTGCTTTTAATGATCATGAAACATGCAAGAATTCTAACGTGTTTAAGCTGTCTAAATCTAATGTATTATATTCATCGTAGTTTTCTTCGTATCAGATTTACATTACTGGAGACAACACCTTAACATATATAATGTACCATGTGATCGTTTGAGCCATATATTGACACACGCTATGTATCTAAATAACTTTATAAAGTACATACAATAAAATGAAAAAAATATATTTACCGTTATTCAGTTTACTGCATTCATTTTCAACAAAGTTTTGCATAAGTTTGACGTTGTTATCATTCAGTAATTCAGCATATTTCCAAACCTGCGGACACATCCCGATGTCCTTTGACACAGTACGAACAGCCCCTTTGCTGTAAAAAATCAACACAATAAATACAAACTACATGTATATGAAAAAGTAACAAGATATTTTTTGTTCAGAGAAACCATTTTTACATTGTCTCTTCTATCTGCATTAGACACGTACGTGACATTAGACACGTGACATTAGACACGTGACATCAAACTTCCAGTCATATATTTGAAACTTATGATCCTATAGCTAATGAGATATCTATATTAGATCTAAAAACACTAAAGTTATGGTGTTTCCATACTTTTAGAAGGGATGTAACAGATGACACTCCATCTGCTGAACTTTTTTCTGAACTCCGCTGGATGACCTTTTCACAGAGGGTTGTTTTTCAAAAAGCTATTATGATGTTTAAAATAATGAATAATCAGGCGCCTTCCTATTTATTGAATAATTTCATTTTATCGTCAGATGTTCATACTCGCATTTTGCGTTCATCATCTGATTTTCAACTTTATACCCCTAGACCAAATACTGAACAATTTCGTAAGTCTTTTGTTTATTCTGGATCTTGTATTTGGAACGGCCTTCCTGATTATATTAAGTCTGCTACATCTGTGAACCATTTTAAAACCTTATACTTGAGGTATTATCACACATTGATGTATACAAATTGATAATCTCCTGTATGTTTTTACATTTATGTATTTTAATAGTTTGAATATGTTAAATTTATATTGTTCCTTGTTGAGGGCCTCATGGAAGATTGATATGTTTGTTCAAATGAGTTCTCTCGTTAAATAAAGTCTTTATTATTATTATTATTATTATTATTATTATTATTATTATTATTATTATTATAATGTCTCTGCTATTTAACACATATGAATATTGTATGTAAAACAGAATTGAGTGCACCATCGGAATACAATATTGTGTTTCAGTATACCAGAAAATAATAAAATGACATACTAGAATAACTGAGATATGTTTAGATAAAATATACATTATGTATTTGTATAACAGATTCTGAGGTATACTAAAATGGCATACTTGTATTATAGACACATATTAAAATAGCAAACACGTATAATATACAGATATTTAAATGATAATCTAGAAAAACACTAAAATGTTGTTTAGCATAACAGAAACATAGCTATGACATAATTGAATAACAGAAATTAAATATAATTGAATGACATACAAGTGTAAAGAAATATGGTCAAGTGATAAACTTGTAATATAAAAACATACTTAAATGATATACTTGTTAACAATGACATACTTTTGTATAGAAACATAATAAACTTGCGTACTTGTGTATAACAAAACCATACTAAAATTCAATACTTGTGTAACACAATTGTACTTATATAACATACTTATATAACAGAAACATTCTCAAATAACATACATAAATGACCTTTAAATTTTCAACATTTTATTAAACTACCTACATCACTGCCTATACTTCATCAGTATTTAAGAGTATCTGCGGCCGATTGGAAAAAAAGACAATGACTTCAAACCTCTCGACACAATGGGTTCGAATCTCTCCTTTTCATGTGATGAAGCTTTAGATCTACCTAACGGCAGGTCGAAGGTTCTAATCGGGTGCCCCTCGTGCTTAAAATCATTCACAAGATGGTACAAGAGGTATCCTCACACCAATAAAGCAGAAAAATCACATTATCATTGCAAGTGTGACTATAAATAAACTACTTACGCGGTGTCATCTGAACACAAAGCTGAAACTTGTATGAAAGGATATTTAGCTCCCGTCGGGCTGCTTCTTAACGTATTTGTGAACATGTTCATTGCGTTTGCCATTATAAGGGCTTGTTTACATCCTTGAGAATAGAAAATGAACTCAAAGTTTATGTTCATATTGTAACATTTAAAGTAAAAAAAAATAGCCTGTTTACATTCTCTTAAAATGTGTATGTCTCTTCGCCTCTAAAGATTGGCATTTATGGACATAATTGACCTAATCATAAATATTCAGATTAAAGCTGAGAACAAACTACACAGGAAAAATGCACCACATGTTAAACGTATGTGAAACACTTGTATTAGAAACATATGGTGTGTCAAGAAAGATACCCCGTATGTTTTACATACGGTGCAGACACATGTTTTTCATATGTTTTTCATTGTTTATCCAAGAAACGCACACTCTATGTTATATATATGGTAAAGACTTATGTTTGTCACATATGGATACTCATTAATATTCATGTTTTTCATTGCAAATGGTTTATTTTGTTCCAGAGAGATTGCTTGCACTTGATAATTCATAAGAATTTAGTGTTCAACATAATTTGCCGACAAATGAAATCGCTCCAATTTTCAGAAAATGCCCTTCTGTATCGTAAAGACTACGGAATGCCGTTAGGGCCATTGCCTATGAATGTGTTGATCTGAAACGCGATAGTCGATAGTACGATGGTGAAAACGCGAAATCACGAAACTACGATGGTGAAAATGCGAAAGCACGATGATGAAAACGCGAAAGTACGATGATGAAAACGCGATTGTACGATACTACGATGATGAAAGCGCGATAAACTATCGTGTTTTCACCATCGTACTGTCGCGTTTTCACCATCGTAGTTTCGTGATTTCGCGTTTTCATCATCGTACTGTCGTGTTTTCATCATCGTACTATCGCGTTTTCACCATCGTACTATCGCGTTTTCACCATTGTACTATCGCGTTTTCATCATCGTACTGTCGTGTTTTCATCATCGTACTTTCGCGTTTTCACCATCGTACTGTCGTGATTTCATCATCGTACTTTCGCGTTTTCATCATCGTACTATCGCGTTTTCACCATCGTAGTTTCGTGATTTCGTGTTTTCACCATCGTACTATCGACTATCGCGTTTCAGATTAACACATTCATAGGCGATGGCCCTAACGGCATTCCGGAATGCCGTTAGGGCCATCGCCTATGAATGGTTTGATATGAAACGCGATACTCGACAGTACGATGATGAAAACACGAAATCACGAAACTACGATGGTGAAAACGCAACAGTACGATGGTGAAAACACGATAGTTTATCGCGTTTTCATCATCGTTGTATTCTACTGTCGCGATTTCATCATCGTAATATCGCGTTTTCATCATCGTGCTTTCGCGTTTTCACCATCGTAGTTTCGTGATTTCGCGTTTTCACCATCGTACTATCGACTATCGCGTTTCAGATCAACACATTCATAGGCGATGGCCCAAACGGCATTCCGTAAAAGACAGGCAAATTATGTCGTTTATTTATTAAGTCGAACACTAAGTCTTAATAATAAAGAGTTTGAAACGAAGTGCGCATGTGTAAACTGAATGTAGTAGCTCCGCCTTGTAAGGGAGACGTGTCATTGGTAAACTTCTAAGCGAGAACGTGGTGATTCAATTAATCAACTACCACTTTAAATGTCGGAATCGTTTTGTTAATAATTCCATGGAGAAAATACAGACAAACACAAAAATTTTGGTCATTTGAACTAACATACAGTATACATAAATCACAAATGAAGGACGATTATTATTTGAACATTGATCAATTAATGGACACAGGCACATGAAGCTCCTTTTACGGGTTATTTCATTATATTTCACATGGAAGTGTCCTAAAACCCTCAGCGACAAATTATACAGAAAACGGGCTAACGTTGAAATAACAAAAATCATTCACATACATTAAATTATTCAGAAAATTGTAAGATTGAAGAAATTCAGTGGTACAGTATAAACACAATGTAAATAATGTGCACTCTGTCACTACCAGCCTTTCCTTTACTTTTTATACATGACTATATGTTATATATAATTATATTGAATGACGTAACTGATAGATGAAATGTCTTCCTTAAACTCCACCCATTGTATTGTAAACAACTTTCTATTCCAGCTTGGCCAAATATGAGGTTGAAAACTAAGTAAGTTATTCTTTCCTAAGTGAACTTTTTAACAAGTAAGAACACAGTCACTTCCTAGCGGTCGCTTCGTTTTGGGTTTTTAATTGTTAAAAAAAAACACTTAATAAACACTAGAATTATTTAAAGGAAGAGAAATTCATGAATAAAAATGAGTGACAGACTATTCTCCCCCTAACCTGTTCCTCACCCTGACGATTCTCTCACAAACCGTTTCCTTCCCTGCATGTTCTCCGCCAAATTTAAAATATGCACAGTTGTCCCTCCAATAAGATATTTATCATTTATTTATTTTCATTTTTTTGTATAAAGGTATTTTATTGTTATTATTTTCTAACATGATAAAAAGTATTGGAAGTGAAGACAACTTTTCCCCCATAGATTAACTACGTTTACAAATTGCACATAGATACATAAACCAAGAATCTTTTAAGAATTTATGTACATTCATGTAGAATCTAATAGATATTGTTCAAAGTGCAAATCTTGCAGAATATATGATTCATATATTTATCGTATGAAAAACACATGAAAGTTCACATATGTTTAACATATAAAAACTTATTCATATGAAACACATGTGATATGGTTCTGTTAAACATAAAAATTATGTTATTTTACATATGAAAAACATATGTACTTGAACACATGTTTTTCAAAACATATGAAACACATTTTTTTTACATATGGAAAACATATGGTGTACCAAATATACAATAAACATGTGGTGCATTTTTACCTGAGCTATAGTTGACGAAATTAGTAAAAGTCATGTTTATTGTTAAATTATTGTTTTGTTTGTTTTGTATCATTTACATGTGATAACAATCATGTCAACTTCAAACGACCCATTTAATCTATGCCAGCTATAGGTTAACAATTTGTAAACATATTCGATAAACAGAAACTTCATTTTAGACATGTACCTAAAGTCTTATATTTTAAGTCAAACTAGAGCCATCATGGCCCTGCACCGTTCAATTGAGAGACATTGCTAGCTCAAACATTATGGTAGTACTCTGGCCTTATATGGAATATTAAACATACCTTCGGTATACAAAAGCGATGTAGATGAAATACAATAGCAGTTTTTGTAGTATAGTATAGCATGAGCTTAAAGGTATATGAGTCGTGGATAAGCTGAAACTCAAAATCCCCGTTATTGTTCATAAATATATAACGAGACATTAAGGATATTGTAATCAATAACTTTGGTAGAATCGCAAGTTGTGGTGAAACGATTGCAATCTTTCACAATATGTAACACGCAGCTGAAAGCTTAAAAAACTAAACTAATACAAAAAAATCACTTAGAACAGAAAGTCCAATAACTGAAATAAATTTAACAAAAATGCAAAGTTAAATACTCTTCAGAACAAGTGAAATTGTATGGCAAAAATTAGCATGTGAGAACAAAGTTTAATGTGAAATAACATTAATTTACCACAAAAATTATCGACGCTAGAAAAACGTTCAAACATGTCCTTGAATGTTAAACCACCAAGGTTAATAGTCGTCAAGTTTGTAGTTTCAATGAGTGCACGACATTGACCAACCAGTGTTTCAATATCTTTAATTTTTTTGTAGGCCCCATCTGTCCTGAAATAATATATGAGCCGCGTCACGACAAAACCAACGTAATGCGTTTGCGACCAGCATGGATCCAGACCAGTCTGCTTACCGCGCATACTGATCAGGATCCATGCTGTTCGCTTACAAGCCTTATTACAAGTAGAGAAACTGATAGCGAGAGCATGGATCTTGATCAAACTGCGCGAATGCGCAGGCTGGTCTGGATCCATGTTGGTCGCAAACGCACTATGTTGGTTTTTTCGTGACGCGGCTCATTTATAATAACATACTATAAAAAATATTGAATATTGAATATTGAATACAGATCTATTGAAACTGTACCCTATAATTAAACATGTATGGAATATAAAAAAAAACACTTATATATTCTTTCCTCAAATTCTTTCATGTACTTTGCATATTTATTTCTTTATTCATCCTATGTACAATGCATAAAATAAGTGTTAATTATATAAGAGAGGAGAAGATTTGAAATGGTAACAAGACTCTTGAGTTGGCCGTTTTAGGCAAATTATCTAAGATTTTGTTCTACTGTCGAATTCAAGAGCAGATAACTCAAAATTAACCATACGAATACATTATGTTTTATTCCGGATTATCTTATTTCATGCAAAGTTGTAATAATTCTACCCATCAGACAATTTGCTTCAAAAATGATGCATACTGAATGAAGATGTCTAGGGAACTGTAGAAAAATCTGTCGCAATGAACAGGAAATAAGATAATAAATTCAAATGTGAAATCTAATTAGATGTTAAAAAAAGAAGGCAATGATTTGGTGTCGTTCAACCTCATCGCCAAGTCACTTACTCTGAAGTATTACAGACAGCTGTCAAAATTTGCGAGGCTTGGCTATTCATGATTGATGCTAGATCTTGTCCTAACCCGTCCACTAGATTATTTACTTCAGTTTTTTTACTTTCAGTGTCACAGGCATGGTTATCAGCAACAACTTGGTTTAAACCTATAAATAGACATAGGAAAACAACAATAAAACACGGAAGAATGCTGTAATATGTTATACAGGATCATCTATACATCAATCTTAAGCTAGAAAGTGTTTTAAACATCTTGGCCAAACCTTAAGGATAGGCTTACTTTGTCGTATCTTGGACTTGGGCTTGACGATAACTTGATGCGCGTACTTGACGTGTCCTTGATGTGAAATGGACTTGTACTTAGTTTGACTGGAGTTTGCTAGGCAAGAATCCTCCGAGGTACAGAAGTTTCATTCGGTCTTGCCCAGCGAAATTCACAAGAGATGAAGTTTAAAATCAATTTATTGTGTGTTTGTTGTTGTTTGCTTCTACTGCTATATTGTTATTTTCACATCACACCGGTAATGTGGCGTCATGCCCAGCTTAGCTGAAAGAGAAAGACTTCTAGTGTCCCTTTGGGCATTATTTCAGTCACATATCGGCATCTGAGTAGAATAATAAAACCTAACATGAAAGACATCAATGTTCCTGACAGGTTCGAACCCACTGCAGTGAGGCGTAGGGGATTTTAAGACGACCACATAGGGAGTCAAAGGCAATTCTCATAAATCGTTGAGGTACTATTTCATGTAATTATTTCACCAAGTACCAGCACTCATCACATAATATCAAACGTAAAAGCATTTCCGTTTCATTGGGTTTATAAAATTAAAGTAACTTAACTTGTTTTGATTTAATTTTAGATAATCATAATCGTTTTAAAGTTTTCCTAATAAAGATAGTTAGCGAAGTGCAACAGAAGATTGTAATAAAATAAGTCAGCGCAATGGAGCGAAATTCGCTAACCCAATGCAACATGAAAGTGTGGGTGTAAGTCACGTGCGGGTGTCATTAAAAACAAAACACCCTCATATTAAGAAAAAAATACTTTTTTTTCTTCTTTCATTCTTTCTTACTTTAAGATATTAAGGCACTAATGGTAGACTAAGTTGAAATATGGGGCTACTGTACCCGGTCTATACAGCTGCCTATAGTTTGTCATTAAACTTATTGTGCTATTAAAGAATCCATCCGTGTCCATATTTGATTTATTGCAAAATCTTACGAAACCCTTTGAGCGTATCAAAAATGCAGCTGTAATAAAACACACTCATTTGCATGCATTAAGTGTATGAGATGACATCTAAAATAAACTCCGTGTTTTTTCAGCCTATGACTAATGCATAAACGATACAAATTCCCTCTCAATGCGAGCATATGCAGATCGCAAGGGACACGTCGCGTACATAAAATTTTACTTACATATATATCCTTGTTTATTTTCATAAGACTGTACTCATAGTTTTAATAAACCTGCAGTTTACCATAAATATAGTATTGCATGGCCGTGCATATATTTTGACGTCATTCGCGTTATACAATTATAGTGTAAAGACGCGCTAAATGTTAGCTCTTTTCTGCAATTGACGTGGACTATATGTTTAATAATTACTTTAATTTATTTCTTCCCCTCACATTTTCTTTTTGAAAACATAGAAAGCGTAAAATAAATAAATTAGAATTTACTAGTTCGCAAAATGACCATAATTATGGGATTGTTAAGCCCTGCGGTTGGAAAAAAACATGCTGTCTTTGGGCATACCGGGCTCCGATCACACATACCCATCTGTCGGCAATTATTTAATTAAGTGTCCGTGAACAGTATCTTGTTTAACATATAACTTGCCTATATATGATGTAACTTGCCTATATATGAAATAACTTGCCTATATAACATATAACTTGCCTATATAACATATAACTTGCCTATATAACATATAACTTGTCTATATAACATATAACTTGCCTATATATGATATAATTTGCATATATATCATATAACTTGTCTATATAACATATAACTTGCCTATATATGATATAATTTGCATATATATCATATAACTTGCCTATATATCATATAACTTGCACATATATCACGGTGAAGTAGTTCGTTCGTTTGAGATTGGACTCATTTCATGATACATGTGTGAGATTCTGTGAACGTTACCATATACATAAAGTTGCATCTGTCACATATGTGTAAATGTAATAATAACATATGCATATATACAAGTCTATACTGGATCAATTGTTTACAAACTGAAATAGGACAATCTGACATAGAAAATACATTTATAGACAGTTATTCACACTCTTCTATGTACAAATGTAATATACAAATGTTTATTGATTTTATTACAGCAGTGCTATTTTACATCATAAATTATATGGTCTTTTTTTCACTAAGATTCACGACAGCATAACAAACTCCTCACTTGGCAGAATTGTAATCACTGCCTTCACAGACGTCACATGATGATGAAAGTCACATGACGTAACGTCGAAATTCGAATGTAAATATCGACCGTTACATAGAAAATCTGACGTCATTTTTCTTTTTCTGTTTTATTTTTAACTTTTTATACCTACGTCCATTATATTTTATCAAAAAATTATCAAAATTATACAAAATAATGAAAAATAAATTAAAAAGCTAAAAAGTATAAATATCCAAATATTGATATTTCAATGTTTGTGATGGCAGAGATCTCTGTACTGATAAGGGGAGATCACTGCGTAGGAGATTGACAGCATAACTGTAACCGTCCGATTGTTCGTCTTTTTCATATAAAAGATTGAGAGAAAAAAAAACTAGTATTCATTATTTCATCCACATTCGTGGTCAGTTAACCTTAACTTGCCTTATTTTTAAAAATGAACATTTTCAGCTTGCATTATTGTTATTTTTCTTTGAAATTTGTATTATTTATTATGATCGTGTAAGTCGACCATTATAGAATAGTTCCTGGCCAGATTACCCGGTTGTGCAGTCTGATATGACTTTATACAGGCTAATTTTTTTGGTTTCAGCAGGTTATAAGTGTTAAGTTGCCGGCTTTTCTTTTCGTCTTTAATCACATACCCGTGCCGATTTTGCCACTCCGTAAAAACGGTATTGCACTGCCGTGCATATATTTTGACGTGACGTCATTTGCGTTATACAAACATAGCGTAAAAGACGCGCTAAATGTTGGCGTTACACTATAGGCGCGTCAATGAAAATGACTCTTTTTCACTTTAAACCCTCTTTCTTTTGGATAAGTGATAAAAAGAATATTATACTTAAGGACAATGAAAACGCACGGTCGGGATAATTGCATTTTTACAAGGAAAATATATTTCTTTTAAAAAAAATTTCACTGTTTCATAAAACCGAATGCATTCCGGTCGTTTAGATACCAAAGTTATGAAAAATGATTGCATTTTAAAGAAGTTATTGCATAATAAAGACAGTACCCAAAAAATCAAAAGTAACACTTTTGGCTAATTGTGATAAGATTACAACAGAAAACGGATTGAACCAATTCATGGTTACTTTATGACATGATCTTTTTTAACTGTTTTTTATTTACTTGTTTTTCACACCTTTCTAGAAATGTTAGACACAAATGAGCAATTAAAATCTTTATGAAAATGAATATTAAACTATGCCAATGGTCAGTTTTAGAAATCGTAAAAGCTCACATTAGAAATTGCATATACATGTCCACACTTTTCCTCTATAAAAGTTGCTAAATTTCAAACACTACTAAAGACTTGCTAGCAAATTGTATGCAATGGTTCTACAAAGAAATAATCGCTTGGTAGATTTAGAACAGATTCAGACTTTCGCACTACACTACCGGCCGAATGGCGTCAGATTCCACAGGCGACTATCCGCACCGTAAGGTCTATGAGGCGACGATGTACATCTGTAAGAGACGCTGATGGAGGACATTGTCTAAGGATCCCCCGACGGTGACATTACGAAAAGACATTTATGAGTGACTTTTTGAATTTTCATTTTGGTTTTTGCCTTTGTTAAGTTTGCATTACTGTGATGAAAAAGTGTGATTTTGAGATTTTCACCTTAGGTTCTTCGATTTACTGGTGTACATTTGATTTTAAACATTTTGAATTATTTTCAATTGTTAAGTTTGCGTTTTGTATTAAAGTTATGATATATATCTAATGGAGTCGCTAGTGTTTTGTTTTCATGTAATATAATGCATATAGAGCGAGCGTGCGTTTTCATTGTCCTTAAGTATATATTCGTGTAATTTCAATACTGCATTTATTGAACTAACCAGAGGCTCGCATAATATAACTTTATTCAACTCGTTTAATAAATTCAGTATTGAATTTACACTCATTCAATATCATCTATATATGGCTTTATTCTTTCAGTAACGATTATATAACTATAAGCCTGAGATAGCCTACCATTAGAATATTAAAGAATTATCTTGTTATTATGTTTTTTATGTCCATTGTACATAATGTATTATGTGATAAACGTACGTGTGATATAATTTTCATGTACTATATCCACAATTAGTGAAAGTACTGAACGCGAAAAGAGTAAAAATGATGCAAATTGTGAATTTAAATTTAGTTTTACGAAAAAAAACAACAAAAAACAAAAAAACAAACAAACTTACACAAAATAGCCACGGATGCAACAGCTAGCCTAAACATCCTCATGAATATCTAATTGTCTGTATATCCTGTCACTGTATATGTTACCCTCCCGAAAGTGATGCTGGTTTAAGGTAGAAAGGCGTTTCGCTACAAAATTTACGGTCTCCTTATTTTAAAGCTACCCTCTCATAGTTAAATGCAAATTTTGTTTATATAACTTTAAGTTGCATTGACTATGCGTCTATATGTTGAGGCAACTTTTCCATAATTTTCAATCAAAGCGATGATCGTGCATGTGTAAGCGGCAGCTAGGTGTTCAAAGTGTTCTGGAATAACAGGATTGATATATAAAAAATTGCAGTTGTGTGGAGCACATGGAGCACATAAGTAATAACCTATTTCGTTCATCAATAGATATATTTTTCAATTTTCAGGGTTGCAAGCCCGTATGACATTTGGACAACGTGTACAGCTGATTAAAAAAAAAATAAATCGGATTCAGTTTTGCATCTTGTTATTTTTTAATAATACTGATTGGAAGACCCTGATTACATGTACCTTTTTGTAAATATCTCCTTTATTGTTTTATGTAATGGATTTTGTTTAAATTAATAGCGTAAATGCCGACAACGAAAGACTTTCCCCGCTTGTGTGCTGTGTCTCTATTTTTCGAACTGATTCATTTTATTCATCCAAACAATCTTCTAGTCTGAAAACATTTTTAAAAATCAGACAATTATCAATAAAAAATAAGATCTGAAGAGGTGCTACTTTAAGCATTTTCCGCCATAAAGTCTCACTGATTCGTCACCCTGGGCTAGTGTTTTAGATAATAACAAATAATTAACCTGCTGCATCGATCGTTCATTTATAAGAAAGAATATTTTCTACGTTTCCTTTCCCTTAGGCATTAGCTTGGGCGATATTCAACCAAGTCTGCACTTTCGCCATTTGATTAAAAATAAGACACATGTTACCCCAGGCCGCAAGGTTAAAAACCTTTTTTTCTGAGTTCTGTCTCAAACTTCATGATTTTCATTGGTCAGTGGTCATTCTTTGGCAATTTCTGACCAATTAAATGCCTGAGATCTGAGTTTGAGCTATGAGAATTTCTTTATAACCTCGGACCCAGGTCAATGATCGACGGAGTCGCTTTAACATTACAACGCCTCAGTGAAGAAAAGTAAGACTAATAGCGGTGTGAAAAATCCATAAAAGTTTATGCGCTGAGTAAAGTTTTTTTTCAAAGTTAACTTGATACATTTATTTTTACTTGTAGTCTGGATTTAATGATGTGGTTTGTCTGTCATATAATCTTATGTTACATATATATTGTTACAAAAAAACAGAACATACACACTTAAGGATAAGGCTATATAGTAAAGCTAAACTTCACCAAAGCAACACGAAATTGCAACATTTTAACGTGTCTTATTTTTCTAAAAGGAGAGGTCACTAGAGTGTACTACTTTCTGTTTTCTAATGTTATGTCAGGAAGCAATGCAGATAGCTTAGTTCTACTCAGTCTGAAATAATGTACAATGTTAGGCACTTTAGGCATTTTTATTCAGTATGGACATAAGACCATTACGGAGTCGGTATGACATTACACATGTTCTTGTTTTTTTTCTCAGTTCTGATAAATCCGGTACAAGACAGTGTTAACCAATGAACTTTCTATATTTGAACAGTCATGTTTCAACTGAAATCATTATCGGACTCAGTCTTATCAATTTAACATCGTTTCCCTATCCCGAGATCAACACAACTACAAAATGTACATTTGTATATTACACCCCATATAGCCCCGTTTTCATATAGATCAAATGCATAGCGTACCTGACATAACCTTGTTTTCATTTTCAGGTTCAAAATATCTATATCAAATGTATATCGTACTCCAGTTAGCCCAATTTTCATTTTCAGGGTCAATTCTTTATATCAATTCCTTATATTATACTTGAAGTAACAAAGTTCTGTCAAAATATCAATCATGAGAATAAAAGAGCCTACGTTTATTAATAAATGATGGTGAGAACAAACTGATTCTATTTTACTTTTACACAGCTGCAAATCTTAATAATATGTCAGACTCAGCAAATGCCTCGTCCAATATAAGATTGACAGTCGTGTACGAGTCCATTATTTATAATTCAATATTGAACTCAGTGTTCAATTATGTTTTTAATTGTTGTATAAGAAAATGAACACGCAATTTGAGTCGCACAAGTACAGAAAGTTCGGTACATGTATTTATTTGCAGGTTACCCTAGTTTAACAACATACATAGATACTGTTCTGTGTGGTCAGCCATGCAGAGAGATATAATAAGATAATTTATAAACGTTTAAATTTTAAATTAAATTCATGCTTTAAATATCTATTCATACAGTATCTCTGTAGATATATTTTTGTCTTCCTGATGTGTATCATATTTCAATGAACAGTTTATTTTTAAACCTGTTGCTAGTCTCTATGAATCATGCGTGCGCATCCTCAAAATTCTGATACCACGAACACTTGTTCAACCGGTATTTTGAACAAAAACGAGTCATGTAGAACAATAAGAATTTATTCGAATAAAATTTCTTTTGCAAAGAAGATGTCCTTACTTCTAGTTTTAATATTTCAAATGCCTTGACACAAATCTTCCCTTTCTCGTCAGTATTTCGCGTTGAATGCGCTTTGGATTCTGCGTACATCCGGCGTTGAAATGTTACAGAAATTGTCGATTAAACTGAAAGTTTCAAACAAATGGAAGTAAGTTTATTGTAGAATCTATTTCATAAATCTATTTTCAATCTTTGTTCTTTTTCCTTTGTACGAAAAATGTATTAAAACGAACTATTTACAGGAAATAGACATTATGGTACTGCGTACAATCTAAAAAAATCAAGATACTGGGTACACTGTTTTGTGTTATTGATTCTGCCTTCACTTCCTTCGAAACAGTTTTTTGTTTGTTTGTTTCATTTTATGCCTTTTCCCAACAGTATTTCAGTCATATAGGCGGGTAGTTTCCTAACCATCGTGCCTGGAGAGTTACACCAGTACTAGACTACCTTCCTCCGTGCTAAACTACCAAAGCATCTCCCGGGGATCGAACCCACGCCAGAGAGGTAACTGGATTAGAAGTCATCGACTCTAACCCCTCGACTACAGAGTCGGTCTTCGAAGCACTCTAAGTTCATAATTTAAGTTCATAATTTGATCAAATTGATAACACTGGCGACAGATAATTAAAATAAGATAAGATTCAAATTCATATACGAAGCGTCATTCCTCTGAGCGCAAGTTTGAATGTCATTTTGAAAATGAGAACAGAAAGAGAAATATTGCTCACAAGTTTCGTATTAACGATCTCTTATTTAGGAGTGTGACAGAGCTTTAATATGCTCTAGCAAACCTTCGTGCATATATAATTTATCAAAATAAACTGTATTCTAAACTAAAAGTTAACTTTCACATTACATCAAGTTGTTAGGAAGTTCGAAATTAATATCATTCTGCGTAGGGCAAAAGCAATAAAGAAAGAATATATTATTTCAGTAATCAACAACTTTATAAACAACTTGATGTAATGTGAAAGATTAACCATATGATAGTTTAGAATAGTTTATTTTGATAAATAATCGTTATAGATGCACAAAAGTTTGCTAGTGCATAATAAAAGCATTGAATTCCCAAATAATTGCCGTGAATACAAAATTTATGGGCAATATTTTTCTTACCATTCTAATTTCTATTCATATGTGTATATAAAGGTCACATGCCGATGTCGCTGGAGAAGGATTTGCTTTGTATTCGGCATACAATTATTTTCTTTATTTACGCAAAAGGAAATCGGTATAAAAGAGTAAACAAATTTAATGAAGAAAATTAAACTGAAATCTTTTTTGAGGATGTACATTTTAAACATTTAAAGGGAGCAAACTTTATATCACAGAATTTGAATCTTATATTTTATATATTAATTACATGTATTTATCTAATTATTCATTTATTATTATTATTATTATTATTATTATTATTATTATTATTATTATTATAATTCTTGATTATCAGTGTTATCCATCGAGAAAGAGAAGAAGGTAGAATCAAATAACACATAACTGTGTAGCAGTATCTGGTTTTTATTTGTTTGGGTCGTCAGACCAAACAAATAATGGTAGCGAAATTTCAGACTAATGCTGTTAATTGCAAATGCCGAAAGTAGTCCGCTTTTTTGAAGCGGTTACTTCCCTTTATATGTAACACTAAGGCCGAAAAATTCAGGGGAGATCACTGCGCAAATAACACATAACAGGCATTAATTTTCAAGCAAAATAATTCCCGAATGGTCGAAGATTTCTAATATTGTTTTATTCTTTATAGATATACATGCTTAAAGTAAGCGCCATGATTATTTACACAAGTTTTAAACAACAGTTAGCGTCGTTACAAACCCTAATTTTTAATAATATGGTTTTCTTCAGGCCGTTAACAAAATAAAGTTATCGTGGCCGAGGGGTTTGCGCGCTCGCTTAGGAAGCCAGAGGTCTGGAGTACAAATCCCAGTTAATGCAATTAATTTTTTTCCCAATTTGTTCAAGTCAAATAAACTTTGGATTGAATATCAGTGTTGCAATTAGTATTATCGCCAATTTACTACAATTAAAACGCTGGAAAGCATTGGTGGCACTATACAAAAACAAATTGTTTTATAATTTCACAAACTTCACCTTTCTGACATTCTGTGACCCAAACAAATTCAGCGCCTTCTGTGCTTTGATTTTAGAGTGTACGCAGTATCATAAATTCTATTTCCTGTAAATAGTTCGTTTAAAGACATTTTCGTACAAAGGGAAAAGAACAAAGATTGAAAATATATTTATATATAGATTCAACAATAAACTAACTTCCGTGTGTCTGAAACTTTCAGTTTAATCGACAATTTCTCAATTTCTGTAACATTTCAACGCTTGTGTACGCAGAATCCAGACTCCAAATAACATTCAACGCGAAATACTGTCGAGAAAGGGAAGACTTGTGTCAAGGCATTTGAAACATTAAAACTAGAAAAAAAGAAAATTGTTTTGTCCAAACAAGAGGGCCATCATCTCACCTGTATATAGGCCCCTGGAGCAGGGCCAGTTTAAACCCAAGGGCTTTTATTTGAACAAACTTTAGACACCCATTAGAAGATGCTTCTTGATGTTAAGTTTTTACTACACACATATAATGAAAAACAATGACCTCTGCCCTCACCCATCCCATCCCCCGGCAGGGCCAATTTTTACCCAAGGGCTTTTTTTTAACAAACTTGGTAGACACCCATAAGAAGATGTTTCATGCTAAACATCTAAGCTCTAGCTCATTGAGTAGATTTTTTAAGTTTTCACTATACACATATAGTTAAAAACAATGACACCCCTGGGGCATGGCCAGTTTTGACCCAAGGGATTTTATTTGAACAAACTTTGTAGACACTTACCAGAAGATGTTTCATGCTTAATATCTAAACTCTAGCTATTTGGGTTTTTTTTCAAAGAAGACGTTTAAGTTTTTGCTATGCACATATAAGGAAAATCAATGACCCCCGGGCGGGGCCAGTTTTGACCCCATGGCTTTTATTTGAACAAACTTGGTAGACACTCACTAGAAGATGTTTCATGTCAAAATCTAAGCTCTAGCTCTTTCGGTTTTTTAAAAGAAGATATTTAAAGTTTTTTCTTTCGGTTGCCATGGCAACCAGAGGTCTGCATGGAATTAAATTCTTTGAACAATTTTTAAAGATGACCACCAAAGGAACATTCCTGTGAAGTTTGGATGAAATTGGCTCAGTGGTTAATGAGGAGATGTCATTTAAAGTAAAAGTTTACGGACGGACGGACGACGGACGGACGGACGGACGCCGGACGAAAAGCGATCACAAAAGCTCACCCTGTCACTTTGTGACAGGTGAGCTAAAAACCGGTTGAATAAATGTTCATTTTGAGGATGCGCACGCATCGTATGACCCCCTTCAAATATGCGAGTTTTTGGAGAAATTAACATCAGTTTTGGGAAGACACACTTGTGGTGTGTCGCGTTTATATTTTAGAGAAGACAACAATCTTGTCTTGAAGGAAGTTTTGTTGATTTGTTGAAGGTGGTTGAATTTAATTGTAGTAACTGATCAGGGTTCATTTGTTGTAATTAATTATTTTGGTTGTTGCATTATATTTGGTTGTTGAGCTATATCTGTTTTGTTGTATTGGGCGATTTTGTCCTGTCAAGATTATTATAGTTGATGCTTTGTTTTTGAAGATATCTGTAAATATCGATTGTTTTAGTTTAAGTTGTTTTATGATGCTGCTTAGATTTGGTGAAGTTAATATTGTTAGGTTAAATGGTTGTGGTGTCCCCTTCCAAATGTTTGTGGTTTTCCCCTTTCAAAATTCCATTTTATTTAGTTCCGCCCATTGTTTTCTCGTTTTTTTTACTTGGGGACCATATGCCGCTTTTCATGGCATGGCACATACGTGTCACATTGAAGGTTCCATGATAACCGCCATATGAACACCATCTGCAGATGTTTCAAAATTGTACCAGTCCATGTTTAATGTTGAATTCTGCTTAAATTGTACAGTTATTGCGACCAATATACAAGTATATTATATAAACCTACTATTGAAGACCTCCCACTACCAAATAATCTTGTATAAATGTTAAAAACCCAACACAACTTGCAACACTCAAGAGTTTATTTAATATGTTCATGCTAAGTTTTTTTGATTAATTGACTGACTATAGTTTAGAAAATTCAACACATTTATGTGTAAGGTATCAAATAGCGCGTCGTGTTTGGTTTGCGCACACGTAAATTTGGGTTCCTGGCTTTCTGAAGGGAAAGTTTCAGCCTTAGTGGGATGAACATGGTTCTGGTGTTATAGTCACAGGATCCAGCAAACGTTTATATTCTGATAATTAAATGCCCAAAGCCAATTTATTGATAAAAGCTCACTCCAATATAATTTCAGATTTTATTTTTATTTGAATTAGATATTCATATTTTATAAAATATATATTTATACATTTGTAAAGTCACTATTTTGTCATATATAATTAAAAACGCTAATTTGAATTTGCCACGGCGGGCGTCGCACAATGACGTTACGTCACTTCCTTGTTTTGACAGATTGTATAATATAATAAATGCTGCTGAAGAAGGCCGAAAGGGCAAAAGCTATAGCAAATTCAAATAAGCGTTTTACATTTTATACATTTGTATATATATTTATTTTGCAACTAAAACACATGAACTTCCGTGATCAAATTTAAAGCCGAATAATTGTAACTGCCTGCACATTATTTATTAGTGTTATAAGGCTATAAGCGGTACATTGATAAAACAAAAGACTTTTTGTTGAAAAAAAAAACAATATATTTTTGTTCCCGGGTAATAACCCTTTATGCAATTTGTAACATATTTCCCGAAAACTGTAACAAGCACGTGCACTTGAGTAATCAGTCATACTGCATCTAAATGTACCAATATCACGTGAAGATTCGACAAATCTCGTCGTTTATCGTACCTTGTCATATGGACGCACTATTTTGGCACGGAAAAGGACGAAATATGACGAATTTTCACGGTCATATTATTGATGAATGAATTAGCTAGATCTGATACATCAAAAGCAAGTCTCTCTGACTCGGTATTGTGAGTCATCATGAAGACAGTATATATTTACAGGTACAAAAAATGTTACAATTTCGTTACTTGCTGTATCAATAAATATGAAAGAAGTCGTATGCAAACATGTAAACAATTTTATCGTTTGTCTATGAAAAAAATAAATTATCAGTTCGTTTGTTGTTTTTGTTTCTTCTTTGCTTTTGTTGTTTTATTTTTATATATAAAATATATGTTTTTAATAACATTGTCCGATTATTCAAAACGTATTATAAGGTTGTTGCAAATGGCGTCCACATATTGATACAGCACTGCAACGATTCGTAAACAAAGGGCAACAACTCCGAGAATTTCGTATTTCTTTAAATGCACGCATTCATTCCCTTGTTTCACATTATGCATGAAAAAATTGATGATTATATAATATTATATACAAATCCGATTTTAAAATCATAAACTGTTACAATATATTATATGAATATAGAAAAGATATGATATGCTATGTTATGAACATCTTTGGTGGTTTGTATGTAAGCAAGAAAATATAAAGCATTTGGGAACATTTTTATGTTGGCTGTTAATTAAGAGTGTAATACCTTGCTGTCTGTTGTGTAAAATTACATATCAGATGGAAGCAATATTAATTTCTATAAAGAATATTCTAACGTAAAATTTAACGAACCCCACGTGCTGTTTTACGCCGTATCTATATCACGTTACGTCATTCAAATGCTTATAAAGGCATAGAACCAATGCAAACATGTGCTTTTTGGTGGTTCAATCATGCATATGATCTGTAACAGTGTTATAGTTGGCGTTATAAAATAAAAAAAAACTATCAATGTCGCTGCTGATTACTTAACAAAATGTCTTGAAATATCTCGGAAAAAATACTGCTCTTTCAAGGTGCATGTATTGTAATGTAAGTTTAAGCTATCTTCTGTTTGAACAAAACACTGATACTATGAAGGTTTTTCATCTTGAATGACTAACAAAAAATAAAATAAAAGGAATAACCAAAGATGTGCATAACATGCACTTTAGATCACACTGAAACATTACATATCTAAATATTTTCTTAGTAAAGAATCACTGTAAAAAGCGCGCCAAGCAGAAGAACGCTGATGGACGCTACAGCAGACGACACGCCATTGCACGCATCTGTACTGAATGTATTCTTGCCGTTCTTTTCCATGTTCACTGCCAACATGTACCAATCTGAACCTTTACCACACTCAAATTTTGCCGCACAATTTCTTCTCCTGGAGTAAACAAAGACATATACAAAATAGTTTTTACATCATGGGGAGTTAAACTGGACCATATCAAATATTGTTGTTTTTCTCTTTCTTTTCTTCTTTTCTTTGCCCCTCGCAGATCACTATCTATACCATATGAGTTTTTTTGTGATCCCATGATAACGTTTATCCATGTGTGCATACAATAACTTCCAAAAAAAAAAAAAAAAAGACAAACAGTGCATATTCTCATATTGTTTTTTTGTTGTTGTTCATTAAGCCCTATTACACATACTTCTTGTGTCACGAGTGAAGATTATTCTCCTTATTTCGAAAGTTTTAAACTCAAGTTATAGGCTAAGGCAAAAGTTTCAAGAGGTAAACGTTAATAAAAGGCTAACTTACTTGCAAGTTTGATCGTCACCCGATTGTTCTGCCTCCATAATACAGTTTTTGAAAGTGTCTGTCTTGGACTGCTCAACAGCACATGTGAAATTTGCTGTGGAAATTTAAGAATATATCGAAGTTTATAGTTCAAACTTTATTATAAATCTCTGCTTTTAATGATCATGAAACATGCAAGAATTCTAACGTGTGTAAGCTGTCTAAATCTAATGTATTATATTCATTGCAATTATCTTCGTATCAGAGACAACACCTTAACGAATATAGTGTACATTTTGATAGTTTGAGCCATATATTGACAAACGTTATGTATGTAAATAACTTTAAAAAGTACATACAATAAAATGAAAAACATATATTTACCGTTATCCAGTTTACTGCATTCATTTTCAACAAATTCTTGCATAAGTTTAACGTTGTTCTCATTCAGTAATTCAGCATATTTCCAAACCTGCGAACACATCTTGAGATCATTTGACACAGTACGAACAGCCCCCTTGCTGTAGAAAATTAACATAATCAATACAAACTATATGAAAAAGTGGCAAGATATTTTTTGTTCAGAGAAAGCATTTTTACATTGTCTCTTCTATCTGCATTAGACACGTGACATTAGACACGTGACATCAAACTTCCAGTCATATATTTGAAAGTTATGATGCTATAGCTAATGAGATATTTATATTAGATTTTAAAACACTACAGTTATGGTGTTTCCATACTTTTAGAAGGGATGTTACATAGAATGTCTCTGCTATTTAATACATATTAATATTGTATGTAAAATAGAATTCAGTGCACCATTGGAACACAATATTGTGTTTCAGTATAATAGAAAATAAAAAGTGACATACTTGAATAACAGAGATATGTTTAGATAAAAAAACTAATATAACAGATTCTGAGGCATTCTAAAATGACAAACTTGTATTATAGACACATATTAAAATAGCAAACAAGTATGATATACACATATTTGAATGATAATCTAGTAAAACACTAAAATGTAACAGAAACATAGCTATGACATAATTGTATAACAGAAATTAAACATACTTGAGTGACATACAAGTGAAAAGAAACTTAGTCAAGTGATATACTTATAAAATAAAAACATACTTAAATGTCATACTTGCTAACAGAGACATACTTTTGTCCAGAAACATAATAAACTTGCGTACTTGTGTATAACAGAATCATACTAAAATAACATACTTTGTGTAACAGAAAAAACATACTTAACTGACTTATTAATGAAACAGGAACATACTAAAATAACATACAAATTTAAGAGAAACATACTGAAATGAATTACTTATGTAACATAAACATTCTAAAATGACACCCTTGTGTAACAGAAACATACTTAAATTACATACTTTGTGTAACAAAAACATACTAAAATGACATGCTTATGTAACACAAATGTACTAAACTGACATATTCATGATGTAACAGAAACATACTGAAATGACATATCTTTGTAACAGAAACATACTAAAATGACATCCTTGTGTGACAGAGACATACTTAATTGACATACTGGTGAAACAAAAATAAACTTAAATTACATACTTTGTGTAACAAAAACATACTAAAATGAGATATGAATGTAACAGAAACATACTAAAATGACAAACTTAGGTAACAGAAACATACTAAAATGAGATATGAATGTAACAGAAACATACTAAAATGACAAACTTAGGTAACAGAAACATACTAAAATGAGATATGAATGTAACAGAAACATACTAAAATGACAAACTTAGGTAACAGAAACATACTTAAATGAGATATGAATGTAACAGAAACATACTAAAATGACAAACTTATGTAACAGAAACATACTAAAATGACATACTTATGTAACAGAAACATACTAAAATGACAAACTTAGGTAACAGAAACATACTAAAATGAGATATGAATGTAACAGAAACATACTTAAAATGAAATACTTATGTAACAGAAACATACTAAAATGACATATCTTCATAATCTACTTATGCGTGGCTATAAATAAACTACTTACACGGTGTCATCTGAACACAAAGCTGAAACTTGTATAAAAGGATATTTAGCTCCCGCCGGGCTGCTTCTTAACGTATTTGTGAACATGTTCATTGCGTTTGCCATTATTAGTGCTTGTTTACATCCTTGAAAATACAATAGAATAGAAAATGAGCTCACAGTTTATGTTCATATTGTAGCATTTTAAGTGAAATATAACCTGTTTACGTTCTCTTAAAAATGTGTATGTCACTTCGTCTCAAAAGACTAGCATTTATGGACATAATTGACCTAATCATAAATATTCAGATTAAATCTGAGAAGAAACGACACAGGTAAAAATGCACCACATGTTAAAAAATACAATACAATAATAATACTATACTAGTTTATTCAACATTAAACATTTTACAATGTTTTTAGCATACAGAGTTTACAGTTACATAAACGTAACTATGTGAAACACTTGTATAAGATATGATAGAAACATATGGTGTCTCCAAGAAAGTACCCGTATGTTTTAGATATGGTGCAGGCAGATGTTTTTCATATGGTAAGAAACATTGTTTCTCCTAGAAAAGCACACCCTATGTTACATATATGGTAAAGAATTTGTTTGTCACATATGGTACACATTCATGTTTTTTCATTGCAAATGGTATATTTTGTTCCAGAGAGATTGTTCATCAGAATTTAACAAGTATTTAGTGTTCAACATCATTTTGGCGACCAATGAAATCGCTGTAATTTTCAGAAAATGCCCTTCTGTATCGTAAAAACAGGCAAATTATGTCACTTATTTATTAAGTCGATCTCTAAGCTAAGTCTTAATAATTAAGAGTTTGAAACAAAGTACGCATGTGTAAACTGAATGTAGTAGCTCCGCCTTATAAAGGCGACGTGTCATGGATAAAATTCTAAGCGAGGAGTTGGGTCAACGTTTCTTCATATACAATCAATCAATGGTCAACAATTTTAGTATCGGAATCGTTTGTGAATAATTCCATGGAGAAAATACAGACAAACATTAACATTTTGGTCATTTTGAACCAATATATACATTAATCACAAATGAAGGACGATTATTATTTGAACATTGATCAATAAATGCACACAGGCACGTGAAGCTCCTTTTACGGTTTATTTAGGTATGTTTCACATGGAAGTGTCTTAAAGCCCTCAGCGACAAATTATAAAGAAAACGGACTAACATGTTCTTTTACACGTGTTTTTAAAAACATAAGAAACACATATGTTTACATATAAAAAACATATTGTGTACCAAACATACAATAAACATGTGGTGCATTTTTACCTGTGTGATCGTATTTGACGAAATTAGTAAAAGTCATAGTATATTTATCATTCAATTAATTTTCTTTTGGTTTTGTTTCATTTACATGTGATAACAATCATGTCAACTTCAAACGACCCATTTAATCTATGTCAGATATAGCTAAAAGGTTAACAGTTTGTAATCATATTTAATAAACAGAAACTTCATTTTAGTCATAAACCTAGTCTTATATTTTTAGTCAAACAAGAGCCATCATGACCCTGCACCGTTTAACTGAGAGACATTGCTAGCTCAAACATTATAGTAGTTATCTGGTCTTATATGGAATATTAAAAATACTTTCGATGTACAAAAGTGATGTAAATGAAATACAGTAGCAGTTTTGTAGTATAGCATGAGCTAAAAAGTATATGACTCGCGGATAAGCTATAACTCAAAATCTCCGTTATTGTTCATAAATGCATAACGAGACATTAAGGATATTGTTATCAATATCTTTGGTAGAATCGCAATTTGTGGTGAAACGCTTGCAATCTTTCACAAAATGTAACACGCAGCTGAAAAGCTTAAAAATTAAACTAATACAAAAAATCACTTAGAACAGAAAGTCGAATAACTGAAATAAACTTAACAAAAATTCAAAGCTAAATACTCTTTAGAACAAGTGAAATTGTATGGCAAAAATAGGCATGTAAGAATAAAGTTTAATGTAAAAAAAAGATTACCACAAAAATTGTCGACGCTATTAAAACGTTCAAACATGTCCTTGAATGTTAAACCACCAAGTTCAACAGTCGCCAACTGTGTAGTTTCAATGAGTGCACGACATTGACCAACCAGTGCTTCAATATCTTTAATTTTTTTGTAGGCCCCATCTGCCCTGAAATAATATATGAGCTGCGTCACGACAAAACCAAAGCATCCGCGCTGTCTGATCAGGACCCATGCTGTTCGCTTACAAAACCTTATTACAAGTAGAGAAACTGATAGCGAACATCATGCATCCTGATCAGACTGCGCGGATGCGCAGGCTTGTCTGGATCCATGCTGATCGCACACGCACTATGTTGGTTTTGTCGTGACGCGGCTCATTTATAATAACCATACTAGATCTATTGAAACTGTTCCCCATAATTACACATGTATGGAATATTATTCTTTCGTCAATTGCTTTCATGTACTTTGCAGATTTATTTCTTTTTTCCTCCTAGTATGTACAATGCATAAAATGAATGCTAAATTAATATCAGATAATTTAAGAGAGGAGAACATTTGAATAGTAACACTCCTAAGTTGGCCGTTTTAGGCTTATAAATTTTAATACACATTATCGAAGATTTTGTTCTTCTGCCAATTTCAAGAGCAGATAACTCAAAATTAAGCATACGAATGCATTATATTTTATTCCGGATTATCTTATTTCGTGCAAAGTTGTAATAATTCTACCCATCAGACAAAATTGCTACGCTTCAAAAATAAGGCATACTGAATGGAGATTTTTAAGGAACTGTAAAGAAATATGTCGCAGTGTCAGCAATTATAACAGGGATTGAGGTAATTCATTCAAATGTGAAACCTCATTAGATGTTAAACAAAGAAGGCAATGATTTGGTGTCGTTCAACCTCATCGCCAAGTCACTTACTCTGCAGCATTACAGACAGCTGTTAAAGTTTGGCTCATTTTTTCAGATTGCGAGGCTTGGCTAGCAATGATTGATGCTAGATCCGTTCCTAACCCGTCCACGAGACTATTTACATCAGCTTTTTTACTTTCGGTGGCACAGGCATGGTCATCAGCAACAACTTGGTTTAAACCTATAAATAGATATAGGAAAACAACAATATGCTGTAATATGATATACATGGCCATCCACACATCAATTTTAAGATTGAAAGCGTTTTAAACATCTTGGTCAAACCTTAAAGGATAGGCTTACTCTGTCGTATCTTGGACGTGCACTTGACTCTAACTTGATGAGCTTAATTGACGTGTCCTTGGTGTGAAATTAACTTGTATTTAGTTGGTGCGAAATTAACTTGTTATTAGTTTGACAGGAGTTTGCTAGGCAAGAAGTTTTCGTTCTGTCTTACCCAGCGAAATTCATAGGAGATGATGTTTAAAATCAATTTATTGTGTTTTTGTTGTTGTTGTTGCTTCTACTGCTGTATTGTTATTTTCACGTCACAACGATATTGTAATGTGGCGTCATGCCCAGCTTTGCTAATAGATGAAGACTTCTAGTGTTCCTGTGGGCATTATTTCAGTCACATATCGGCATCTGAGTAGAATAATGAAACTTCCGTCATGTCTCTAACAGTAATACCAACATGAAAGACACCAATGTTCCTGACAGGTTCGAGCCCAATGCAGTGAGGCGCAGGTGATTTTAAGACGACCACATAGGGCCTTCATGCTTACTTATACAAATTTTTGAGGTACTATTTCATGTAATTATTCAACCAAGTACCGGGACTCATATCACATAATCTCACGTAAAAGCATTTCCGTTTCATTGGGTTTAAATATATGCAATTAAAGTAACTTAACTTGTTTTGATTTAATGCTAGATTATCATTAACGATTTAAAGTTTTCCTAATAAAGATAGTTAGCGAAGTGCAACAGTATATTGTAATAAAATAAATCAGCGCAATGCAGCGAATTTCGTTAACCCAATGCAACATGAAAGTGTGGATGTATGTCACGTGTGGGTGTAATTACGAAACAGAACACCCTCATATTAAGAAATAATTACTTTTTCTCTTCTTTCTTACTTTAAAATATTAAGGCCTAATGTTTCAAGACAGTTTAAAGACTAATGGTAGATTCAGTTGAAATACGGGGCTACAGTACCCGTTCTATACAGCTGCCAATAGTTTGTCATAAAACCTATTGTGCTATTAAAGAACCCATCCGTGTCCATATTTGGTTTATTGCAAAATCTTACGAAACCCTTTGAGCGTATCAAAAAAGCAGCTGTAATTAAACACACTCATGTGCATGCATTAAGTTTTTGAGATGACATCTAACATAAACTCCGTGTTTTTAGCCGGTGACTAATTAATGCATAATTCCCTCTCAATGCGAGCATATATCTTTGAACAGGATAGGGACACGTCGCGTACATAAAACTATCTATCAATTATTTAAAAAAAAACTGTATTAAAAGTTTTAAAAAATCTGCTGTTTATAATTTAGCAATTGTATTATTGTCAACATAGCCGGCTTTGGACAAAATGTATTTTAAAATACTGACTCCAGTAATTGATATCAACTTGGCAGCAATCTCTCCTAATCGGTTAGTTCCCCTGCTCAGAAAAAGGAAAATGACGTAACCGGTGAAAGGGGAGTGTGTCCGACGTAAAAGTATTTAAAATGCTGAGAAGAATTATGAAACAAATTTAAAATTAAGAAGAAGACACAAGCAGTCAACGATCTTAAATTCGCTAACGAGGATAAATTTGGTGTACTTTCGTCGTTTACATCCGCGCAAAATCATGAAATTATAAACCGAATTGATATTACAGTTGCACGTCGGTGTATTTCAAGAAAATCAAACTTGAGAAAAATGATAAGATTTTTAAAAAAGTAAAAGGCAGATTTTAGCTAGTGTAAAATACAAAAAAAAATGTTGCTAAGTTCGAAATTAGAAAAGTATAAAGTTTCCTTTTAAAAGGAAAGGCTTTGCTCAGTTGTGCCTTCATCCCAACCCTTTAAAATTGTTTTTTTTTTGTTTCAATTTATTATCACAATTTTTTTTGAATTACGGTATTTGTATATCATAAAGGGTTTATTTAGTTCTCTTATCTCTATTGTATAAAACTAATAAAGAAAATGATCAATCGTAAAAATATTAACGTGATACTGAAGGAAAACAACTTTTTTAAACAAGTGTGCACATTTCATTTCCCCTTTTTCGCAGCGAAATCATTCCTTTGCTTTATAGACAAGTAAATGCACTAAAATACTTCGTTACGTGGTACCGAAGCATGTATAAGCTATGTTACACGATCACAAATAGACGATGCGCTATGTGGCAAGGTTAATGATATGCATGGGCTATTTTTAGATTACCTCACCAAGAAGTTGAATTGCGTTCAGTAGATCTAAATATAACTCGATCATGCGTGATTTGGTAAGCAGGACCACCCTTTGAAGACGGAATACTACTACCATTCTCTATTGTATAAAACTAATACAGACAAAAAAAACAATTATAAAAGAAACTAACTTTTGCGTCTTGAAAAACAATTGAAACGGAACAATTTCGTTTATAATTTGTTACGATAATCAAGTAAAAATAGAAATCCTATTCATATAAACGAACTGGGATTACCGAAGTAACTAAATAGCTTAGATTTCCGTAATATTACTTCGTATGATTCCGCAGTATGACGGAATCGCCCGAATTGTCACGATTGCAATCGGAACTACATCGGCTATTATCATTAATCCGAAGAGTGACGGAAAAGGCCGAAAAGTTGCGATTGGCACGATTGCAAACTGGTTTCCCGTTCAATATGAAAATAAAGATTTTTAACAAGTAAAGCAATCTAAGCCGGAAACAATTTTGCTAACGGTTGAAAGTAAAAAAAGTTCAATCTTATGTGCGATTAATGTCTGATTTTGCGGTCTATTGCGTGACTATAAACGAAGAAAGGGCTATTTTTGTATATTTTGACTTCTCATCTGCAATTTACGTGGATTAAAAGCGTTGATTGCAATGTTTAAAGTTACTTTATTTCTCCCCCCTTAACATTTTTTGTTTGAAAGTATATAACGCGTAAAATAAATAAATTAGAATTTACTAGTTCGCAAAATGACCATAATTATAGGATTGTTAAGCCCTGCAGTTGAAAAAAAACAACATGCTGTCTTTAGGCATGTCGGGCTCCGATCACACATACCAACCTATCGGCAATTATTTTATTAAGTGTCCGTGAACAGTAAGTATCTTGTTTAACATATAACTTGCCTATATATCATATAACTTGCCTATATATCATAAGACATGCCCATTTATCACGTTGAAGTAGCTTATTCGTTTGAGATTGGACTCGACCAAGTAGAATCATTTTCATAATACATGTATAAATTCAATAAACCTTAACTTATACATAAAGTTGCACCTGTCACATATGTAAATTAAAACAATACAAGTTTTGTATTAGTGACATATGCCGCATATATACAAGTATATAGTGGATCAATTGTTTACACAATGAAATAGGACAATCCGATATAGCAAATCTGTTATTCACGCTCTTCTATGCATAAATGTAATATTCAAAATTACAGCACTGCTATTTTTCACCAAGATTCACGACGTATGTAACTGTTCGATATATCAAAGATTGACAGAAAAAAAACTAGTTTTCATTACGTCATTCACATTCGTGGTCAGTTAACCTTTACTTGCCGAATTTTTTAAAATGAACATTTTCAGCTTGCAGTATTTTTCTTTTTCTTAGAAATTCCTGTTATTTATTATGATCGTGTAAGTTGGCCATTATAGCTTCCTAGCCAGATTACCAGGTTGAACAGTCTGTTTTAAGTTGACGGCTTTCCTTTTCGTCTTATATGGCTCGATTCTTTCAGTAACGCTAATATAACGAAGCCTGAGATACCCTATCTTTGACATTAGAATATTAACGAATTATCTTGTCATTATATGTTTTATGTTCATTGTACATATGTCATATATGTACGTGTGATATAATTTTCATGTTCTCTTTCCACAATCAGTGAAAGTACTACACGCGAAAAAAAAAAGTAAAAGTGATGCAAATTATGAATTAAAATAATTCAAAATTAGTTTTACGAAAAAACAAACTTACATAAAAAGGCCACGGATGCAACAGCTAGCCCAAACATCTTCATGAATATTTAATTGTCTGTGTATCCTGTAACTGTATGTGTAACTCTCCCGAAAGTAATGCCGGATTAAAGTAAAAAAGGCGTTTCACAACAAAATTTACGGTCTCCTCATTTTAAAGCTACACCATCATAGTTGAATGCAAATTTTGTTTATATAACTTAATATAAGTTGCCGTTTTGTAGCTGCAACTTTTCCATCATTTTCAATCAAAACGTAAGCGACAGCGAGGTGTTCAAAGTGTTCTGTAATAACATGGGCATGATATAGAAAAAATGCAGTTGTGTGGAGCACATAAGTAATAAACAATTTCGTTCATCAACAGATATATCTATCATTTTTTTTATTTTATTTTTCAGGGTTGCGAGTCCGTGTGACAACGTGTAAAACTCAGTTAATAATAAAGATAACTTGGATTCAGTTTGGTTATCTTTTTGTTATGTAATAGATATACCATTGCTGCGTTGACGATTTCTGGGTTTGCGTAAATTATACCATAATCACGTGACCTTTCTTATGCCTTAACCTCACGAGACGAAGTCGAGTGAGGTTGCATAAGAAAGGTCACGTGATTGTGGTATAATTTACGCAAACCCAGAAATCGTCAACGCACCAATGGTGTATCTGTTTTAACCTATAGCTCCGCCCAGAAACACTTACTCCTTCGATCTTCAAAACTGAAAATTATACCATAGTCTGGGTATGGTATAATTTACGGTTATTGGAAATTATACTTGGAAGAATTTTACATAAGAAGCGCTGAAGAGCTATAGGTTATCTTTTAATTATACTGATCACAAGTACCTTTTTTTTCGTAAATACATGTATCTTCTTTTTTGTAATATGTAATGAATTTTCTTCAAATAAATTGCGTAAAGGCCTACAACGATAGACATTCGCCGCTTGTGTGCTTTGTCTCACAAGCATCTTCTAGTCTGAAAACATTTATAAAAAACAACAGACAATTTTCAATAAAAAAATATTATCTAAAGAGGTGCTACTTTAAGCATTTTCCGCCATAAAGAGGTGCTACTTTAAGCATTTTCCGCCATAAAGAGGTGCTACTTTAAGCATTTTCCGCCATAAAGAGGTGCTACTTTAAGCATTTTCCGCCATTAAGTCTCACTGATTCGCCACCCTGGACTAGTGTTGGATTTGTAATAACAAATAATTAACCTGCTGCATCAATCGTTTATTTAAAGAAAGAATATTTTCTACGTTTTCTTTCCCTTACCTATTACACTGGGCGGTACTTAACCAAATCTGCACTTTCGCCATTTGATAAATAATTAACACATGTTACCTATAAAACTTTTTTCCGAGTTTTCTTGGACCTCATGATTTTCATTGGTCAGTGGTCATTCTTTTGCAATTTATAACCAATCAAATGCCTGGGATCTGAGTTTGAGCTACAAGAATTTCTTTATAACATGGGACCCAGGTCAATGACGGAGTCGCTTTAACTTAACGCCTTAGTGAAGAAGAGTAAGGCAGACTATTAGCGGTGTGAAATATCCATTAAATTTTATGCGCTGAGTTAAGTTCTTTTCAAAGATAACTTGACACATTAATTTTTACTTGTAGTCTTTATTTTAAAAGCTGTGACTAATGAAATGGTTTTTCTGTTATATAATCTTATGTTACATAAATATTGTTACAAAAAACAGAACATACACACGGTTACAACACAGCAACGCGAAATTGCAACAATCAACGCGTCTTATTTTTCTAAAAAGAAGAGGTCACTGGTACTCTCTGTGTCAGGAAGCTACGCAGCTATCTTTCCACAGGCCATTCGTTCTGCTCAGTCTGAAATAATGCACACTAGCTGTAAGGCACTTTAGATATTTCTATTCAGTATGGCCGTATGACCATCAATGCGTCGGTATGACATATACATGTACATGTTTTTTTTTCAATTCTGATAAATCCGGTACAAGTATTAACCAATTGAACAAAGTCATGTTTCAACTAAAATCATCATCGGACCCAGTCTTATCAATTTAACATCGTTATCCTTCCCATAGTCCAACACAACGATATCAAATGCATATTACACCCCATATATAGCCCCGTTTTATATTTAGGTCAAATGCATAGCGTACCTGACATAACCTTGTTTTCATTTTCAGGTTCAAAATATCTATATCAAATGTATATCGTACTCCAGTTATCCTCAATTTTATTTTCAGGGTCAATTCTTTATATAAAATCCTTATTATACTTGAAGTAACAAAGTTCTGTCAATTTTGAGGAAAAAGAGCCTACGTATATTTATTAATGATGGTGATTCTATTTGACTTTTACACAGCTGCAAATCTTAGTAATATGTCAGACTCAGCGAGAGCCCCGTCCAATATAAGATTGACAGTTCTGTACGAGTCCAATATAATTCAGTATTGAACTCAGTGTTAAATTATGTTTTAAATTGTTGTATGAGAAAATAAACATGCACTAGGAGTCTCACAAGTACAGAAAGTTCGGTATTTATTTGCAGAAATAAAAAGGGTTTAAAAAACCCTACCCTAGAAAATTGTTTTTGTGTGGGCTTTGCCAAAGCAGAGAGATAATTTTAAGATAATTTTTATTTTTTTAAAATTTTTAAAAAAAAATTTTGTAGATATTTTTTGTCTTCCTGATCATATCTCGATGAACAGTTTATTTGTAAACCTGTTGCTAGTCTCTATATATGCGTCATGCGTGCGCATCCTCAATATTCTTATACCGCGAACACTTTTTCAACCGGTATTTTGAACAAAAACGAGTCATATTGAATAGAACAATAAGAATTGATTCGAATTAAATTTCTTTTGCAAAGAAGATGTCCTTACTTCTAGTTTTAATATTCCAAATGCCTTGACACAAATCTCCCCTTTCTCGTCAGTATTTCGCGTTGAATGCGCTTTGGATTCTGCGTACACCGGCGTTGAAATGTTACAGAAATTGTCGATTAAACTGAAAGCTTCAGACAAATGGAAGTTAGTTTATTGTAGAATCTATTTCTGAATATATTTTCAATCTTTGTTATTTTTTCTTTGTACGAAAATGTATTAAAACGAACTTTTTACAGGAAATAGACATTATGATACTGCGTACAATCTAAACAAGAGGGCCATGATGGCCCTAGATCGCTCACCTGACCCATCAAACTCATCCGAACAATTACCTAGACGAGCATTCTGACCAAGTTTCATGACAGGTGAGTCAAAAATGTGACCACTACAGTGTTAAGAAGGATTATCCATATTTGAGCAGTGTGACCTAGTTTTTTTACCCAGGTGACCCATATTCAAACTTGACCTAGAAATCATCAAAACAAACTTTCAGACCAATTTCCAGGATACTTGGATCAAAACAGTAGCAACTAGAGTGTTTACAAGATTTTTCTATTTTTAGCTCCCAGACCTAGTTTCACGTGCGATTTCGAACTCATCCGAGCAATTACCTAGACAAGCATCCTGACCAAGTTTGATGATAATCGAGTCAAAAATGTGACCACTAGAGTGTTAACAAGGTTTTTCCATATTTGGGCGGTGTGACCTAGTTTTTCATCCGAGATGATCCATGCTCGAACTTGACTTAGAAATCATCAAAACAAACTTTAAGACCAATTTACTTATTTGGTATTTGGATAAAAACAGTAGCCACTAGAGAGTTAAGATTTTTCTATTTTTAGCTCCTGTGACCTAGTTTTTCATCCGAGTTGACCCATGTCCGAGGGCAATTGCCTAGACAAGTTTCCTGACCAAGTTTGATGACAATTGAGTCAAAATTGTGACCACTAGAATGTTAACAAGATTTTTCTATTTTTAGCTCCTGTGACCTAGTTTTTCATCAAGGATGACCCATGTTCGAACTCATCCAAGCTATCACCTAGACAAGCATCCTGACCCAGTTTGATGATGATTGAGGCAAAATATGTGACCGCTAGAGTGTAACAAGGTTTTTCTATTTTAGCTTCGGTGACCTAGTTTTTCATCCGAGATAACCCATGTTCGAACTCATCCGAGCTATCAACTATACAAGCATCTTGACCAAGTTTGATGATGATTGTGGCAAAAATGTGACTGCTAGAGTGTTAACAAGATTTTTCTATTTTTAGCTCCGGTGACTTAGTTTTTTCATCCGAGATGACCCATGTTCGAACTCATCCGAGCTATCAACTAGACAAGCGTCCTGACAAAGTTTGATGATGATTGAGGCAAAAATGCGACCGCTAGAGTGTTAACAACTAAATGTGGACGGACGACGGACAATCATCGATCCTAAAAGCTCACCCTGAGCATGCTCAGGTGAGCTAAAAAATCAAGATACTGGGTACACTGTTTTGTGTTATTGATTCTGCCTACACTTCCTTCGAAGCAGTCTTTTGTTTGTTTGTTTCATGTTACGCTTTTTCCCAACAGTATTTCAGTCATATCTATAGGCGAGTAGTTTCCTAACCTGGAGAGTTACACAGGTACTAGACTACCTTCCTACGTGCTAAACTACCAAAGCATCTCCCGGGGATCGAACCCACGCTGGAGAGGTAACTGGATTAGAAGTCATCGACTCTAACCTCTCGACCACGGAGGCGGTCTTCGAAGCAGTTTAAGTTCATAATTTAAAGATGTTTTCGGTAGTTTTCTGTGCGCATCGTTATGCGCTTCCAATACAAGAAAGATAATCACGGATAATTACTCTTCAAATGAAGGTCAAGTTGAATAGTATTCGGGTAAGTGTTTAAATTTCGGCTATAAGCAAATAATGAGTAAATAATACAGAATAGATATTTCTAAATGTTCAAAAGGAGATCGGTTCAAAAGAATAAGAGGACGTTTAGACAACATCACATAAAGGATTTCTCCAAGCATTAGTACGACAGCATTGGTGATAATTCTGCGCGCGTTACCCCACCCACTTGTGGTATAGTGACGAAAGTGCGTGACAGCGTCGCGACTTGATTACTGGCAGACATCTGGGCAAAGAAGTTTAAAATGATATATTTTAAAAGTGTTGAATAAAAAAACAAAATTAATATCTGAGAAATGTTCCTAATTTCATTATTTTCTTTGTAAATTTATGAATACTTGCTTACTGTTCGGGTATGTTAGTAAGTAAAGTAAAACTAGAAATAGGACACGGGTGCCCCCACCGCGCCACTGTTCTGTCAATCTTTTTACTAAGTCAAGGGAAATAACTCTACAAATACTTGATAAATCCACAAGCGAAACCCCAGGTGCAAATCTAAATATGCTGAGCAACCTGCCCATAAGGTTTAATGACTATGTCAAATCCTTTTTGAGTAACTTGCGACACAAGTTGAAAATTGCAAAATTTTACTAAGTCAAGGGCAATAACTCTGAAAATACTAAAAATATCCAGACGAAAATACCCTGGTGCACAACTGCACATGCTGAACAACATTCCAGTAAAGTAACATGACTCTAGGTCAAATACTTTTTGAGTTACGTGCGACACATGTTGAAAATTGCAAAATTTTACTAAGTCAAGGGCAATAACTCTGAAAATACTTAAAATATCCAGACGAAAATACCCAGGTGCGCAACTACACATGCTGATCAACATTCCTGTAAAGTTTCATGACTCTAGGTCAAATACTTTTTGAGTTACATGCGACACAAGTTGAAAATTGCAAAATTTTACTAAGTCAAGGGCAATAACTCTGAAAATACTAAAAATATCCTGACGAAAATACCCAGGTGCACAACAACACATGCTGAACAACATTCCTGTAAAGTTTCATGACTCTAGGTCAAATGCTTTTTGAGTTACGTGCGACACAAAAGTGAACGGACGGACGGACGGAAGGACGGACGGAAGGACGGACGGACGGACAAGGGTAAATCTAAATGCCCGCCACTAACGTGGGGGCACAAAAAGTAATTGCATTTTATAGTCTAAGTTTCATGCTTACGCACGTTCACCGACTTTACAGCTATTACCCCTGGTCATCGGGCTACTGGTATCTATCTATCAATCTCCCTGGGGAGTCTTTTAACTCCGCTTAGTGCAGCCGACACTTTGGCGCAACGGATTTATACCACCCTCGCAGGTACCAATTTACACCTGGGTGAAGTGAAGCAATCGCAGGTACATTTCTTGCTCAAGGAAATTAGCAGTGCCCCTAGTGGGGTTCGAACCCGTGACCTCTCGATCCCTAAGCGCGCGTCCTACCACTGGACTACGGCTCCTACAGTTAGTCGAGTGAAAAAAATAATATGGCCCTACTGTAGATATGTTTTAAAAAGATATTCAGTATCATTTACTTAATATAACATCAAAAGAAAAAGAAATTTTTATTAAATGTTTTTGTTGTATATTTGACAATACATTTAGTATAACACTGATATTTCTTAAGAAAGCGTGGTAATTTTGACAGTTGGCATATGCGGTAACCATGGAAACAGCCCGTTTACAAAAAACAAACACGTCAACATATATATTTATTTTCTATTTATGAATCCACCATCAAATGTAACTTGATATATCAAATGAAGAAAATTCTATGAAAGAAATTTCTTGATAGCTTTAATTTTTTACAGAATTCATGTTTATTGTTCTCATTTTTTGTTTAGTTAAAAAGCATGAAAACTTATTTTTTTGAAGAAATATGTTCCAATTATCGTTTGTTTTATACAGAACCCTAAGATAAAGCAAGCTCTGTATGAAATTATGTTTATTGTGAGTGTAATAAGCTATTTTATATATTTTTATAACACAGTTTGGCTATTTTGACAATTTTGAGATATACGGTTACCATTTTTATAACACAGTTTGGCTATTTTGACAATTTTGAGATATACGGTTACCATTGAAACTGCCATTTTTCAAAAAATCCAACACGCCAACATATATTTTTTTTCTTTTTCTTTTTGAATTTGTCATTAAATTTTACACAACATATAAAAAAATTAGAAAATCCTATGAAACACTTTTTTCAATAAAATTATCTCTAATTATTCTCAGAATTCATGTTTATTTTTCTCATTTTTTGTTCGGTTGAGGAACATGGAAAACTCATTTTTTAAAGAAATATGTTCAGATTATCATTTGTTTCATACAGAATCATTAGATAAGATTATCTTTGCATAAAACAATGCTCGTTGTGTGTTTTAAGCTATCTTATACATTTTCTATTCGTTATAACACAACGTTAGGCTATTTTGACAGTTTTTAGATATACGGTTACCATGGAAACTGCCATTTTACAAGAAATCCAACACGTCAACATATATTTTTCTTTTTATTTTTAAATTCGTCATTAAATTTCACTCATCATACAAAAAATTTAGAAAATTCTATGAAAGGATTAATTTTTCATAAAACTGTAGAAAATGTCTTTAAGTTCATAATTTGATCAAATTGATAACACTGGCGAACAAAAAAAATAGTAACAGATAATTAAAATAAGATAATAATATTCAAATTCTGTGATAAAGTTTGCTCCCTTAAAATGTACATCCACAAAAAGATTTGAGTTAAATATTTTTCATTAAATTTATTTATTTTATTTGTAAAGTTATTGCCCTTGACTAAGTAAAAACTTGAAATTTTCGACTTGTGTTGCGCGTTCCCCACAATATTTGACCTAGAGTCATAAAACTTTTTAGAAATGTTTGTAAGCATGTGTAGATGTGTACCTGAAGGTTTGCTTTTTTATTTTATATCTATTCAGAATTTGTAGATTAATTTCACTTGACTTAGTGAAAATATTCCAAAATGTTGTGTCACGTGTACCTCTAAAAGTACTTGAGCTAAAATCAACAAACTTCACAGGAATGTTGATCAACATGTAAAGCTGTGCAGCTGGGATTTTGCGTGTGGATTAATTCAGTTTTGTTAAGGTGATTCCGCTTTGTCAGCCATGTTTGTTTTCACAAAGTCTGTCCAAAGTGAAAGTAGGCCAAAATTCATATAACAACAAAGCTCTTATTTTAAAATGATGAACCATTTGAAAGTACACTGCCAGGTTAACATTTTAAGGACAATTATAAACAAAAATAAAAATGATAACAATAAGAATATTTACCTTGAATGTGCTACATTTCTGAAGACCAAAAACATTCTGTTGCAAAGTTTTATGCACCTTTTATGAATGGCAAAATCCTTTTTTAAGTCTGTTTTAGTGCCTACAAAAGCTATTTTTTGCAGCAAATACAAAAATCTTTCAAAACTTAACTCCAAATAAATCCATATCTCATGTCCTTCTAAGCACATGGCCTCCATTATTTTTTGTAAAAAAGTAGTGCAAGAAAACAATCATCATTTATAGCCTTATGAACTTCAATTAAAATGATAACACAATCGAACTTTAAAATCTAAACTTTTTTATGTGTAACAGTGAAGTGTGTCTGTTTGTCATGTACACAAGAAATAGGTAAATGATGTTTATTTTCATGGTACTACTTTTTTACACATGTCATGGTGGCCATGTTTTTTCAAGGTCAGATAAACTACTCTCCTAAGATTTATGTTTTTTTAAGTTTTTTTTTGTATTTTCTGCAAAAAAAAGCTTTTGTAGGCAAAAACAGACTTTAAAAAGGGTTTTGCCATTCATGAAATGTGCTTAAAACTTTGCAACAGAATGTTTTTGGTCTTCAGAAATGTAGCACATTCAAGGTAAATATTCTTATTGTTATCATTTTTATTTTTGTTTAAAATAGTCTTTAAAACATAGAACTGGAAGCGTACTTGCAAATGGCTCATCATATAACAATGTGAGCTTTTTTGTTATATGAATTTTGGCCTACTTTCACTTTGGACCCACATAGTGAAAACAAACATGGCTGACAAAGCAGAATCACCTTAAAGATATTGCACTTGACTTAGTATAAAGTATAAATTCGCAATTTTCAACGCTAAGCAAAAAATTTATTTGACCTACATGTAGTCATGAAAAATTACAGGAATATTGGCCAGCATGTGTATGCATGTACATGTATACTAGTACGGCTGTCGGTACGTTGAACGGTTGTCTTCACATTTGACTGTACGGTATGAATATTGTACCAAAGTGTTGAATAATTTGAAATAATTTTAATGAAACAAGTCACAGGGGCGTATTTTACTTCCCCAAACATCATTTTTATAACTGTTTTAAACGTTTGAAATAATCATGGAATTCCAAATACAGGTACAATCAATCTTTTTAGTATGCTGAATGTCTTTTTCTTTATAGATGATGTTATTGAAGCTCAGTTTTAATTAAATATGTTACAAAAAATAATTCCACATTAATTGCTTTATGGAAGTGGCCGTAATCATGTTGATGATTATATATCATGCACCTTAGCACATATGGAGCTCAGTTGGAATTTTGACCGGTGATTCCTTCGTTTGGAGCCAAATCTCAATAAATGTTTCAGTAAATATTTGTTTAAATGTTAAGCATAGTTCGGTGCTAAGATTTCATAAAAAACTGTATTTCGAGCCCGTTAAGGTACATGTTTTTCACATCAGAACCTATACGATGGAAAGAATTTCTCGATGAAGACTGCATAAAAATCCGGAACAAAAATGGGCATTAAATCATAGAGAAAAGTCAGAGAGTAGAAATAAGTTGAAATCTTACCCTGTGATTAACCTATTTTCTCTTTCATATATGCTGTTATTGGGCACATCTGGATCAGCGTATCTATATGGGTACCCCGTGCTTATGAACACTATCTAAGTTTATACACAGTCGATTTAATGATAAATAGGTTTGCGATACACCAAATTCAGTGGTTGAAATAATATTTTGATCAATTAGATCGTGCTTATCCATAAGATCACATATACGTAGGATGGTAGCAATATCTTGGATTCGAACTCTTAATCCATTGGCTAAGCATCGCTGTCGCATAATTCTATATCCATGCAAATGACCAGAACGTCTTATTGAGTCAGCAACGACGGAGATCACTGTTTTTTGCCTTCTCTGCAACATCCATGATCTAAATACACGGCGCAAGTACATCAGACTACTACATACATGTATGCAAGATTTATCTTTGAACCAAATTAAGGTGTTCAGTTGACACTTCACATAAATTTTTGTGGTTCATAGCAGAAGGTCTACAGCCAAGACCCATAATTATTGCCTGGCTTTTGACTTAATGACTTAAAGCCCTTTGAGATTTCTGGTTAAAGTTTTACATGCAAGGAGAATATCCACCAAAACTGAATGCAGAGCTTTTTTCTTACAAATAGGAGAAGGGTCTGCAATTTTGGCGGGAACAAGCATGTTATTTTTGCAACAGGGGAAGGAAAAAAAGTTTTATTTTAGGGGAACACTGCATGATTTTGCAAGTTTTTTCCTGAGTGGAAGTAGCCCTTACATGGACCAGGTGCTATAGAAGGAAACAAGACCGGTCATTGGGAATAGACAACTGCCCTCCAATTGGACTCAGTTATGGAACATGATCTTTTGACATCCAACCAATACATGGTAAGACCTTGACTTTTGGGTTTCAAACCTTGTTTTAATGTGCCACACATTAACTTAATCTGCTTACCACTTGTTTCAAAATCCATTCCCAAATGACAAAATCATCAACGAAACACAACCATCTGTTTAAAATCTTATTAAGACTTTGAATGTAAATTTATGACATAGACGGATACACGAGTCTTGTTTCTGACAGGTTATCATTATAGCAAATACATTCATGCCAAATTATTCTAAAATCCATCCAGGAATAAACAGAATCAGACACATTTATGTATGCACTTTTGTGAAAAACTTCACATCATGACTTTGCCTTAAGAGTACATATGTGGCCATGACCTTTAAGATCTGACTATTATGCGCAATACATGATGTCCAATATATTAATGCCAAGGTATTTTAAAATCAATCCATATATGGCACAATTGTTGAGTGGACACAACCATCAATGCACTTGTTTTAAAAATCCATATGAATTTGAACGTATAAGACTAATGTGACCTTGAGCTTTGAGCAAGGCACTGGCTTCTTGTGCAAAATATGCCTTTATCATGTCCAACACATTATGCATACTTATTTAAAAAAGCCATCCAGGAATGACTGAACTGTTGAACTAACAGAACCATCGGTGCACTTTGATAAAATATAATTTAAAGTCAGTGTGACCATGACCTTTGAGCTAGACAAGGGTCATTCGCATGACAATTTTTTCTGTGTGATTGCAAATTATTTCAGAATGTAACCATAGATAACGAATTTAAAGGACCAGACATAAAGTGTTAACAAGGTAGGAAGGAAAGAACAACAACAACAGTCAACTGAAGGACTGACACTGCAAAAATGTCAAGGGGATGAAAATTCTATAATTTATTTACACAAAAACAATTTTCTAGAAGGTCATTCATAACTCTAGCATGATTTAAAGAAAATTATAACTCTTTCCATTGACTTTGAGTAAAATTTCCCTTTGTTGTTTTTCTACATTAGCCTGACAAGGATGATAGATGTATACTTGTTACCATGGCAACTTATTAAACTGAAGTCAACAGGATCATTCTATTTAAATGACCCCAAAGAGTGTAAGAAACAAAGACTATAAATAAATAAGTATCAAAATTTCTTTATTTTTCTGCAAAGATATAAAGTGAACATTACATAAATCAGTTACTAACAGTAATGTATAATAGGCAATACATTTACAACAATTTCTTCAAGGCAAAACAAACAACAAAAAAAACAAAAACATTTTGTTTACTTTGCATGAAACATAATCAAAAGCCATTTTTTTGTGTGGTCTGTATATGATAATGGTATTCTTACTATGAGTTACTGACAAAACTGTTGTATATTATTCTTTTAAGTCCACCAACTTTACCATAATAGTTAGTTCATATTTATCATGTACTGTATAATTCTATACAGTAATATCTAGTATGGTAGTATTTAGTTGACATTTTTATGTACTGTATTCTGTCAGACCTCAATCAGATGATTTACTTATTTCTTATGTAATACAATAAAAGCCCTTGAAGTTTTCACAGAAATTAATCTTCCTTACTGTATAAAATTCTGTTAAGTACATTACAAATATTTGTTTGACTGTTTTTAAATTATACAGAATCTTGGTTTTAAGTTACACAGACACTGTTAAAATCATTTGACAGCGAGAAGTTGTCAGCTTCATTGGTAAAGAAAGACCTCATTTGCCCCTCATAATAAGTGAATGGGGCAAAATGACAGTAACTCACACTATAGTATAATTTACCAAACATCAAATATTGCAATCATGAAACTTAAATGAAACAAATGTTTTAATGAGGCAAATGTTGTCCATTATTAAAACCACAGATATAAATTTTCATTAATCGGTAATTCTGGTAAAATATTTGTCACTTCTATAAAAGAGTGTAACTTGAGCCCTCAAACGTCCCGAAACGGACCCGTTTATTTCCCTTTTCCCCGGGTTTTTAAAACCAGGCCAGCCTTATGATGTGCAAATTGCCCGCTCTATTTTTGTTTGTTGCTCAACTTTCAAATATTTGTTTATGAAATCCTGAAATCACTTAAAATTCAAATGAACTGTTCCAAATTCAATGCAGGACAAACCCATTACACAAAGTCAGGAGGTTAAAGGGTTAACAAGAAAAGACACAATCTTGGTTATAGTATAAACTTAAAATACTCATACACTTAAGCTCTGATAAAATAAATCTTGAAACACCTTTACCCACCATTTCAAGGAGGAATCATACACAAAAGGAACTGGTTTTATATCATCATATACAATTGTATATAAGACAGAACATGGAACACATATAGACATGTTTTGATACCTTTGCCCGCTATACATTCTATCATGAATTTTTTTACAATTTAACAAGTTCAAAACAAACATACATATAATAAGTTTCAGCATTAATTCTCCTTGATATTGCTAGTTTGGTTACCTTTAAATATATATACTCGTACATTATTATGCAAAAGAAGCAAAAATCTATATAGCTTATTTAATACAAATGCATAATTATATATATACATATATACATGTATACATGTACACACACTAAGTTAAAATGTATTCACAAAACTATAATAAAATATACAGGCATACTTCAGCCATTTAACATAAATCAAAGAAAGGCAATTTGCAACAAAAATATCACAGATCTATGTCTTTGTAGGGTAATTTTTTTACAAACCTCAGCATCTCCATATCTCCCTCTTTCTGCTTCAAATTCTTTTTTTTTGTAACGGCCAAAACTATAAAAAAAACTATCCAACAGTTTTAGCACAAGCGTTATTTACTCATTGTGAACTTTTTTTGATAACCCTACAATTCAGCAACTTACTTCAGTATCCTATTAAACATAAACACTTTTCCAACTTCCCTTCTTAAAGGTAAATGAGCATATCTACACCATGACAATAAATATCATCTTATTTAAAAATTTTAACACCATATTCATGCCGAAATATGATCTGATGCTTAATGGAAAAGATAATGAATAATAAATTTCTAACATTTTATGAATAAACATAGATCATGCATTTGCATTAAAACACAACAAATGTTCATTATTTTTTAAACTTGATACTTAGAAGAAGTCATAATGTTAGTTTAAAGGAACTCCACTGAGGTCAAAATGCCTAAAATCATAAAATTTGAAAATCTTAAGACATAGTAATAGAAGCATCTAAAATGGAAAAATCTGCAATCATGGAAAAGAAAGAAATATAAACTCGAAAGTTAAATTGAAAATCAATAATTTGTCCAATTCTTAGCCAGATTTGATTGAAAAGCGTTGAAATGTTTTTTACTTTGGGGTCAAAATCACAGTAAAAATTATAATTCTGTAAAAATGAGGTGAGGAAATGACCTTAAGAATTGCACACAAGTTATTTGCCCAGACCTACATCAATTGGTTCACAAATATCAAAAAAATATTTCCAGGTCTGTCATGTCAATAAACCGCTGTGCCCTTTAAGAATAGTTATTTAAACTTGATGGTATAAAATGTCATAATGTTTAACTGTACCATGCCTGATTTATTTATTAAGCTAGTTCTACTTGTGACAGAACATAGGCATACCTTACTGAAGCTCATACTCATAACCAGAACTGCAACCTGATTATATTTTTGTTTTTGAAGTTACTATAGCAATTATATTATTATAACATCATATATGGAATAAAAATAATTATTATGAAAATGACAATGTTTGGATAAATTATATTTCTTATACATAAAGTAAACTAGTTTTAACACACTTGCTAGCTAATAACAGGTATAATTATTTATAGATAATATCATTAATATTAAATAATATAACATGGCAAAATGACTGGTTGTCACAAAAAAATGTTAATAAATGCAAATAACTTTATCACTAAAATATCTGAAATATTCTTAACAATAAATCAAAGATTTTCTCAGTCAGATATTGCAAGAAGGCAACAAAATCCTTCTGAAATATTTTTTTAATGATTTTCTTATGAAGAATCTGTATAGTATACTTAAACAAGAACCATTTCAATGCCATGAAACCATCTTCTCAAACTAGAAATCATTATTCTATTTTTAGTAACAGTGACCTTGACTCTAGGAAACGGTTAACCCAAAAGCTAATCTACAGTACAGACAATGAGGAATTTGCAAAATCCTAAAGGAATCTTCTGGCAACTCTGCAAATTTTCAACATTGAAAACCTGGTTCATAAACTCATATTTTTCATTTGAACAGTGCAAAAAAAAAATCTTTGAAAGCCTATGATCCCAACAGTTCCTCAATGACCTTGACCCTATTGACTTGAAACTCCTGCAAAATGTCGGGATTCACAGAAGGTACTAACTCACCAAATATCTTGATAAATATGTATATAGAAGGAAGGCCTGTCAAACTATCCAGTGACTTCAAGCAGCATCGATAAATTCATTAAAATGTTGCCAGATTTTCGGATGAAAATATCTGATATAACATTTTGATCATACACATAAAAAAAAAAAAAAAAAAAAATTGATAACAAAAAAAAATGTTAAGTTAAAACTCCACAAAAATGTCTAAACTTAAATACATGTATACATGCAACAATGTAAAAAGAAGTAACATACATGTTAATTTACTAGTATAACATATCACATGTTAAAATAATGACCAAAATTACATCATCAATGCCTTTGAATGTCGTTTTAAAACATTCCGATATCACATACTCTGATAAGTCCTTCGATCAAAATTACTACAGCACATCTATTACATATGAAGACTATAATTATATCTATGGAAACTGTCAAAATATACCCGCAAATTTCAAATATTCAATATGGCATGCAAATGGTTAGGAGGGAAAAATTGATTAAACAATGACACTATAGCTATGTTTGCTGCATGTTATGAACCAATATCCTAGTCCTTCTCAATCTTAGCTTACTATAGGTGTTGTACGACGTATACAAGCAGGGTCAATGGCAGCTTTATCCATGTTCAAGACTTGTTGAATTCCCACTTTAAACATCCTTTTTGATCCCAGTTTTAACACAGATCAAGTACTATAAGAGCTCAGCCCTCATGCTTTTCAAAGATCTACTAGTGCCCAGCTTTAAAATCCAGTATAAATCCAACTTAATCCAGTTTTGGCATGGTTTAAAAATCATACTGGATGCCAGCTAAATTGAAATTCAACTGAATCCAAACATTGACAGAATTTATATCAGATCTTTAATTCAAGGTTTATTCTAGGTTATGACAAGGTTCCTGGCTTTGGCTGGGTTCATGCCACACTTGACCCTGATCCTGGGCCAGTCACAAGGTTAAACACAGACATTGACCCCCGCTGCTGACCTTCCATGTCTTTCGTCAGGATCTGTAATATATATGATATATATTGTTTTTAACATGTAAATAACAGCAACATAATCTTTATAACAGTTTTTATTTAATATGAGTATATCAATCTTGAAACACAAAGAAACAGTAAAAAAAAATATATATAATGAAATAACTTTGAATTATTTGTTACAGCTTACAGCAACATGAAAAAATCAAGTTAATTTAATGTTGACAATGATCCACAAGCAGATGAAAGCTTACTGAACATCAGTCAACTGTGATTAGAAAAACAAAAACATTTTTTTTTTTTTTAGATGGAGCACTTTTTCTGACGATTTTACACAATGGTCCTATCTTAGCCTGAATTTGCACTATTGGTAACTATAGGGGTGTTTCAAGCACAAAATAAAACAACATGTACATGTATACAGCCTGGTCAGAGCTGGCCTCACCATGTAGTACCTACTTAAAGCATATGCATTACATTTGTGCCATTTTGCTCCAAGGCTTTTTTACAAATTATGCTATATTATTATATTTTAATCAACCAATGCAAGTTCAAAATAAAGAGTAATACACGTCAACACCAGGGCAAGTTTGCAATATTTTATGGTTGTCTACTAGTTTTCTTCATCAGAACATTTCATATAAAAAATCTATCTATTAAAGTACTAAAAATAACCGGCTACGCTTTATGACGTTTGTTACTAATTCTAAGCACATTGTTACTAAAAATAGAAACAATTTTGGCTATTATATTTTAAGTACAGAGTATTTATAACTATACCAATAAGATTATGGAATGTATTAAAAAGTTCTAAATATTGCAACAGCATCTTACAAATATTTAGCTGTTCAAATCCCTAAATGAGTATCTAAACCAATGAAATAAACAAGATTGAAAATGGACTATATAACATGTATTGACCGTAATAAACTATGAGATAAAGTTTTAATAATACTGTAAACTTCATATGGTAAATGAAAACTAAATATATGTAATGTAGATAGGTCTTAAATAAAATATATTTCCTATTCAGGAGAATTATACATTGAATATCTCTTCTATACAGTAGAAGATTATATATTTATTTATACTATCTAAATTTCTACATACAATATTTCTATAAATTTCATTTTCATAAACTATAAACTAAATTAGTTGTACTATTTAAACTACATAAATGAAAACAAAAGACTAGGCGTAAATAATGTATTGTAAATAAACATAACAAGAGCTGTCACAGGAGACAGCGAAGCTCAACTCATAAAATACTGGACGCAGTAAGGAGGATAAAACTATGAAAGAAAAATCAATTATGTATAATTATGTATTAAGTTATAGTAAAAAAATAACATTTGTTAACATAAATTCCAAGATCAAGGGGAATAATTCTAGAAATAGTCACGCTAGAGTTATGAACCTTGTCACACAACATGTGTGTAATGATAAGAAATATATATTTGAAGTTTGAAGTAGATACCTTAAAAAGTAAAGAAGTTATAATATTTCTTAAAGAAAATCCTAAGTTCAAAGAGAGATAAATCTGTAAATATTGCTTCAAGAGTTATGAACATTGTCACATAAAATGTAATTGATGATAAGGAATAAGTATTTGAAGTTTGAGGTAGATACCTTTAAAACTAAAAAAGTTATAGTAAAAAATAACATTTTTCTAGTAAAAAAATCTAAGTTTATGGGGAGATAATTCTTGCAATATTGGTGCTAGAGTTATGAACCTTGTCACATAAGATGTGGATGATGATAAGGTACATATATTTGAAGTATGAAGTTGATCCCTTTAGAAATAAATAAGTAACAGTAAAAAATAATATTTTTTAAGGAAAATTCTAAGTTCAAGGGGAGATAAATCTGAAAATATTGGTGCTAGAGTAATGAACCTTGTCACATAAGATGTGGATGATGATAAGGTACATATATTTGAAGTATGAGGTTGATCCAAGAAGAAATAACAGTAAAAAAAAGTATTTTTTAAGGAAAGTTCTAAGTTCAAGGGAAGATAAATCTGAAAATATTGGTACTAAAGTTATGAACCTTGTCACATAAGATGTGGTTGATGATAAGGAACATATATTTGAAGTTTCAAGTTGATACCTTAAGAAATGACAAAGTTACAGTGAAAAATATTTTACTGCACAAAAACTTTAATCTGAAATCTGGACGCGGACGCCGAGGCGAGTAGGACAGCTCTCCATATACTTCGTATAGTCCAGCTAAAAACTAAATCATATGTGTTATATAAACTACTATCATAATTATCAATAAAGTACTCAACAATATTTTACTGTATCATACACTTCAAACTAAGACGGTGATCACAAACACGCATGACTCAGGGGGCAATAATGGGAAACTATACAGTAACCCCTGAACTCTTTAATTAAGATTTCAATAAGACTATTAATTTTAACTGTTTTAATATGGCACAAAACTGGAATATCACACATGAAAGTTTCTGTCTTACAATTTTACCAATTTAATGCTAAAATAGTGTATCATATGCGTTAACCTATAACCCTCTTCCTCCCTTTAACAAACTTAAACAAGGAAAAATTTTAAAAAAATTAATCCAAGCTAACCTGTTCTTTGCAAGTCATGCCCAAGCTCTTGTTATAAACAGCAATATAATTAACCTTAGATGTCCTATTAACCTTAGATGCCCTAACAGAAAAGAGGTCTTTCATTTAATCTCAGCACTTTAGTTAACCATATAAAACCCATTTTTTCATCACATAGTCTAACACAGTTCTTGACAGTCAGAAAAGGGAAAAGGTGACCCAGATCTGTTCCCATCATGGATAATTATCACAAAGAACATCCCCTTCAATAGTTTTGGAGGTACCAACTTGCATGCAAAAACTTAACCAAAGTGTGTCGAATAGTCAAACTAGAAAGGACACCCCCACCCCCTATTCTGTAGTCATTTCTATTACACTAATGTATTCAGATAGGGATTTTAGATATTAATTATAAAACTATAGTCACATGTTAATTTTAGTGTTTTAGGAAGCACAGCAAAAAATATATACAATTTTACCTACCAGCAACTTGTCTGTATAATAGACATTTAAAAAATACAGTCAACCCTGTCCATAAAATCCACAATATTCAGTTTACATAAATTGATTTCACATGAAAATCCTTTATGATTAAAACTTGAACCATGATAGACATTAATGAGCCGCGTCATGACAAAACCAACATGACCAGCATGGATCCAGACCAGCATGGCAATAAAACATGACCATAACCATAAATATATAAAAAGACATAACATATATAACAAGAGCTGTCGGTAGGACAGCACGCTCGACTATTCTAAGTGCTTGATTATAGTAAAAGAGTCTTGATAATGTTAAATTTTTTAAGTTCACAAAAGGGCTAATTTTTTTTTATAAATTCATGTCATAGGCCTTAGGGAGAGTCTAATTATACAGTATTGGCTTGACAATTTGGAAGGTAATGTCACAAGGGTGTTTTATTGAGTATAATAATACTAATTACCTATGAATACATACATTTGACAGAAAAGGTACAAAGGCTTGTTATTAAGATGTTTTATCAAGTAAATCACTGCTTTATTATTATGAATGCATAAAATTGTCCCAAAAAAGGCACAAACCCTTCAGAAGTTACTGAGTTAACAGCTTACAAGCAAAACTTTACTATGAACAGTTTACAAGCAAAACATTACCATGAATTTCTAAGCTGAAGAAGGGGAGAAAAATCAGCCTAAATGCAAGATAGAATTAAGGATGTTTGTCAGTGACCTACAATTATGACCCTAAATGCATATGTGAAGTTTTAAATAAATATCTTTAATAGTTATTGAGATATGTAAAACTTGCATGTAAACATTAACCTAGAGACTAAGTAGAAAAGGGGAGATGAATCAGCCTAAATGCGAGTAGAGTTATGGAACTTGGTCAGTGACATACAATTATGACCCTCCAATTATGACCTTTAGTGCGTGTGTAAAGTTTCAAGTAAATATCTTTGAAGACCTTAACCTTTAACCAAAATTTCTAAGTTTCAAATGGGCAAATAATTCTGCAAATATTGCAGGCAGAGTTATGCAATTTTGCAAACTGATGTACATTGTTACTATAAAAAGTATTTTAAATTTCAATTGAATATCTCAAGCAATGATTGAGATATTCGACTTTACATAAAAACTTTAACCAAAAGTTGAAAAGGGGCATAATTCTGTCAATATTGTAGGCAGAGTTATCCAACTTGTCAATCTGATGTACCTTGTTACTATAAATAAGTATTGTAAGTTTCAATTGAATATCTCAAGCAATAATTGAGATATTTGACTTTACAAAAAACTTTTACCAAAATTTCTAAGTTAAAAAGGGGCATAATTCTGTCAATATTGTAGGCAGAGTTATCTAACTTGTCAATCTGATGTACCTTGTTACTATAAATAAGTATTTTAAGTTTCAATTGAATATCTCAAGCAATAATTGAGATATTTGACTTTACAAAAAACTTTAACCAAAATTTCTAAGTAAAAAGGGGGCATAATTCTGTCAATATTGTAGGCAGAGTTATCCAACTTGTCAACCTGATGTACCTTGTTACTATAAATAAGTATTGTAAGTTTCAATTGAATATCTCAAGTAATAATTGAGATATTTGACTTTACAAAAAACTTTAACCAACGCAGACGCGGACGCTGACGCCGACGCCGGGGCGACTACAATAGCTCTCATATTCTTCGAATAGTCGAGCTAAAGAGACATAACAAATAACCATGCCCATTTAAAGACCAATGACCATGACCACAAAAACAGATTTGTCTAATAACTCAGATTTGGATCATAACCATAGTCTAAGACATTTTAGATAGTTACCATAATGTCAACAGACCTTGCCTTAAAAGACATTCATGAAGTATTTGTTCTGTTATAAATTACTTTGCCTAAAATCATGACCATAAAGGACATTTAAGATAATGTATTTGTTCTGTAAACTTTGCCTAAAATATGACCATTTAAAATAAACAGTCAGTTCTGCATAAAATTCTAATAAGACCCTGTTTCCAAAAAGGTTGTTTTTTCTCTCTTTTGGTTGGGATTTTGTCACAACAACAGTCATATGGCATCATTACTTGTTGAGGAAGACCTCGGGTGCCCGTCCGTGCGCAAACAGGCACATGAGTAGTTCCTAGTGGGATTCAAAATCACAGCGGTGAGAGGCAAGAGGTTTTTAAGTCAACAACCTTAACCACTCTGCCCAAGTGGCTCAGTAAATAAATCATTACAAATGACAAATCAATACTTAAAAACCATCACACACCAGTAACCTGCATAAACTAGCAAGCAATATTCCTAATTTGTTTATCACCTTATTCTAAATATACCCTGTAAAGCTAGAAAATTAAAATACGAGGATAAATTCAACACCATAACCTATGTATGAACTTATGTATATTTAAAATTCTGAAATCTACATAATTATCAAGGGAGATATATATATATATTTCTGCACTGTGATTTTGCAATTATATGATTGCCTACATCCACAGTGGTAAATTTCAATAATAAGTCAGGCCTTATATACACACTGGCAAATTTAAATTTTAACAATCTGGGCTAGCTTACCATCCACTGTGGTAAATTTCAATAATCTGACTGATTTATTTCACTGTGGTAAATTTATATAATATGACTGGTTTATTTCATCGAGGTAAATTTAATCAAGCTTTTGTATATATTTAATATTAAACCCCAACAACAAGTTTGACTGTATTACCACAAAAATAAAGCTGTTAACTACTGCTTTAATGTAATGATAGAACAAACCTAGGTTTTTAGTACCTAAAATCAAATACATTAAATACAACAATGATTAGATATATATTAATTACAAAAAAAAAAGAAAGAAAAAAAAGTTATTTTTTAGTTTATACAAATTCAGATGGTTTAAAAAAGAAATCAGTTATTTTATTTTGTCATTCACATTGAACCATAAATAAAGCTTTCTTTGATGAGACATAACCCCCCCCCCCCAAAAAAAAAAAAAAAATTAAATAAATAAAACCATCTATATATCAAATAAAATCTTACAGATTTTTATAAGGAATGTTAATAATTTAATATTGATTTTGTAATGGCAATCTAAACTATAATGTGTCTGTAGTATAAGTCAAAGATATATTGCATGTAACAGGATATGTGATTGAATAAAATAAAAACTAGAATATCTGTATTACTAATGAATTTTCCAAAATATTTCTTTGACAAAGCTCAAAACATGGCCTTACTATGACCAAATGTAGGAAAATCTATTTTTAGCCTCTGTGACAATGACCTTGACCCTATTTACATGAAATCCCACACAAGGGTATCGGTCCATGGAATATACCAACACACACCATATATCACAAGTATCTGGCAATCAATTCAGGTGCCCAGAAAAAAATATTCAGTAAGTGTGACCGAAAGGATAAACTGGCAACTTTATGATTAATTGCAAAATTCGAGGAGCATAAAAATATGGTTTCTACTTCTATAATGTGAAAAGTTAAAATCATGCAATAATTACGAAAAACATCACAAACTTTGATATATTCCTACATATATAACGAAGCATGCACACATGATAACATCACACTTTCTTACCGTTTCTCCAAACATTTTTGATAATCTGCTCACAATATCGTTAAAGCCCGTCTTCAATGACTCGTGATACTCCTTCTGCTCCGTTGTTATCAACTTGGCGTTTAAATCTAGTCCATCATTGCAAACATTAACAAAATCCCTGTAAATGGAGAGTATAATGCAGTTTATCAAACTGTGATGCCAACATTATTTAATCAAAGAGAATTTAAGTAAGTTAAGTGTGTTTACTTGTTCCGTTCTGTTTGATTTACCAGTTAGGTTTTAAGTCTTATAAGCAATGTCATTTTAAATTTATGTATATACAGGTACATCCTGTGCTATCCCCATAAAACATAATATAAATAAACCTCTTCTGAACAGAGGCACAAACCCACTAACCCACCTGTCTAAAATACCATATGAGCTGCTTCACAACATAACCAACATAGTGTGTTTGCGACCAGCATGGATCCAGACCAGCCTGTGCATCCGCGCAGTCTGATCAGGATCCATTCTGTTCGCTTACAAGCCCTATTACAAGTAGAGAAACTGATAGCGAACAGCATGGATCCTGATCAGACTGCGCAGATGCACAGGCTGGTCTGGATCCATGCTGGTCGCAAACCCATTACATTGGTTTTGTCATGACGCGGCTCATATATTCCTTTTTAAATCAAAGTGATGTAGAAGCATGTGTGTACAGTACCTGAATTTACTCTTCAGAGCTTCACATCTCTCCGCTGGATATATACTGACTTTATCTTCTGACAGGAATGCTTCTGCATAAGCTAAGGGTCCAGCATGAACCTGAACAAACATATAACAATACTAGTGTTAATCATATATAGATGAAAGGGAAGACAAATTACCGGTACTGCATCTGGGTTCAAGGATATAAGAAGTTAATTTTCTCAGATTTAGGTATTTAATTGGTGTCAAAAACTGGTACACAAACCAATGAAAATCCTGAGATTTGATACAAAGTTGAAGAAAAAAGTTTTATCAACTCAAGGCCATGTCAAGTTCACAACTGATGATAGAACATAGCTCAGCTTATTTGCAATGTTTATGTTCTTGTAAATAAGTTACCATGGACACAAATTTTAGTTCCAAAGGTACTGTATATCTTCAGATATACATGTATATACTGTGTGAAGATTTTTGCAATATATTTTTTCAGGTTAACTTAATTATATTCATACACCTATGGTATTTGCAATAAATTGCCCACAATCAAGGAATTCAAAACAAGAGGGCCATGATGGCCCTGAGTCGCTCACCAGAAACAACTGCTTTTCAGTGTTGGAAATTATCCATTGTCAAAATTTTCTAATATTAAATTTGAGCCAATCAAATTAATATGAGCAAACTTGATAAAAGACTACCTAATAATGCTACAAAGTTTGGTGATCATCTATCAATTATTTCAGTAGGAAATGATGTTCAAAGGTTTTTTCTTTTTTTGGCTTTAGAGGCCCCTAAAAGGGGCTGATCAAATTAATATGAGCAAAATTGATAAAAGCATACCCAAGAATGCTACAGACAAAGTTTGGTGATCATCCATCAATTAGTTCTGTAGAAATAGACATTTAAAGGTATTTCTATTTTAAGCTTTAGCAGCCCCTAAAAGGGGCCAATCAAATTAATATGATCAAACTTGATAAAAGACTATCTATGAATGCTACAGACAAAATTTGGTGATCATTCATCAATTAGTTCTGTAGAAGAAGACATTTAAAGGTTTCTTTCTATTTTTAGCTCTAGAGACCCCTAAAAGGGGCCAATCAAATTAATATGAGCAAATTTGATAAAAGACTACCCAAGAATGATACAGACAAAATTTGGTGATCATTCATCAATTAGTTCTGTAGAAGAAGACGTTTAAAGGTTTCTTTCTATTTTTAGCTCTAGAGACCCCTAAAAGGGGCCAATCAAATTAATATGAGCAAATTTGATAAAAGACTACCCAAGAATGCTGCAGACAAAATATGGTGATCATCTATCATTTAGTTCTGTAGAAATAGATGTTTAAAGGTATTTCTATTTTTAGCTTTAGTTGCCCCTAAAAGGGGCCAATCACAATAATATGAGCAAACTTGATAAAAGACTACCCAAGAATGATACAGACAAAGTTTGGTGATCATCCATCAATTAGTTCTGTAGAAGAAGACGTTTAAAGGGTTTTCTATTTTTAGCCCTAGATACCCCTAAAAGGGGCCAATCAAATTAATATGAGCAAACTTGATTAAAGACTACCCAAGAATGATACAGACAAAGTTTGGTGATCATCCATCAATTAGTTCTGTAGTGTTTAAAGGTTTTTCTATTTTTAGCTCTGTTGACCCCTAAAAGGGGCCAATTGAAATGACATGAGCAAATTCAAGTGTGACTGTCACAAGGATGCTACAGACCAAATTTGAAGTAAATCTGCCCAGCAGTTTAAGAGAAGAAGACGATTGTTGACGCATGACGACGGACGCTGGAGTATCCCCTTTTGATACTAATAGCTCACACTGAGCCTTCGGCTCTGGTGAGCTAATAACATATTAGTACACAATTTCCAATGTTTCTTAATTTTTCCTTTTGATCTAGACATTAAATAAATTAATAAGATGTTTTTATGGATACCTGAGCACTAACAGAGCCTTGTAATTTGAGCTGTAATTTTTTCATGTCTGGCATGGCAAGATCGACAACCTCTCGTAAATCTGCAACCTTGGCATTCATCTCGTCAATGGCCACCTCTAGAGGACTCAAAATGCACTCCGTTTTATGGTTAACTTCTATCCTCTTTTTAACAAAGGGAAAAGAATGGGTTGCTAAAATAAATATAAGATTTACTTATAGAATACTTTGTTAAAATTACTATCATTCTACAAACATAATCACGGTTAACCGTGTAAAATTAAAATCCATTTACCTCTTTGTTTGCAGATTAATTGCTTTTTTACAAGAATAAAAAAATGTGATGTCAAATGAAAGCTAGGCAGCTTGTATTTTGTTATAAACAGAAATACTTAGGAAATCTGCAAGAACATCCTGTTTTTGTTTTGCTTTTTAACATATATTGAACATATTTAAGTTGATGTTACACTCAAATTTTTAATACTGCCAACTTTTTGTTTCCTGTTTTCCACATCGATTGGTGATGGATGACAAAATAATAACATTTGTCACCAAAAACATCTCCAAGGTTTAAATCAACAAACCTTTGTTCTAAAAAACCAACACTAATTTCCCTATGTAACTCTGTTCCTAAGAAATTTTACATTTAATGTACATGTAACTTATTCCTTATAATAAATTTGTTGTTTCAATCAATTTTTTTTTTGGTATTATAATGAGTTTATTACTAAAAATAGGCAATCATGTCAAAATATACAAACATGTAAACTGGAAATGTAAAACACTGTCTTTGAAGACAAACAGTTTTTCTTTTAGAACCCTTGTCATGATTTAACAAAGGAAATTGGTTTTTTTTACTTGGATAATTTATATGCTTTCATGGCTTCCTGTACAATCCTAACATGCTGTTAATTATTGTATTCATGCTATGTAAAATTTATAAATAAAATATGTTTGAGCTGAATGTTTCTTTCTTGTTACAATAATTGACCTGAAAAGAACCTAAAATACAGATCATGGTTCCAAATTCTGTGTATGGCATGTATTGTCATGTGTTGTTTTGGTATAAGTTTCATTATATTACAAAGTATGCGAAAGTGGCACAAATATAAACATAATTATTACTCAGAAGTACTGTTCTCCTTTTGAACTGTTCATGTATTTCACCGTGTGATTTTCCCACTTTTGTAAAAGGTGTCTCATACATGAACGAGTAAACATTATTGTTCTTCTCGAAGTCTGTCAGACGTCTCTGTAACTCTTTCTCCTTGAAGAATGGTGTCACATGTGTTACTTGTATATAGGCATATTTGTTGTCTAAGTCATTAGGGTCCACCTGAAATTTAGATATTTATGACTTTTGTACATTTCTAAAAAAAGCAGTAAGAGAAGACAGTACCTGACTTTTATCATTATGGATAGTAAATAAAAGGCATATCCCAGAGAAAAAATCCATTTAAACACACATATAGCTTTATTAATATCAGGAAAAAAGTATATGTCAAAATTTAACTTATTACAAAACATCCTCTTTATTCAATGTGAAAAAGCAAACAATACTTTCTAAGTGGTGAAATGAAGAAAATTTAGGAAAACCAAAACAAAAATATTTTATGAACATTCAAACAGACATTTATTTTTGAAACATCAGTGTCAGAATTTTTAACCTTGCATTATGAATAATGTAATAAGATACCCTAACCATCTACTCTATTCTCAAACAAGCTGACACAACTTCTTGTACTTACAGTTTTAGAGTCTTTTATAAGTTTGACGTTATCTTTGCCGTATTTACCCTCGTACATGGTTTTCAGTCTGTCACACAGCTCACCTAGACTGGTTACTTTTGGTTCCTTGTAAATGTATTGTTTCTGGTCCTCGTCATCGAAAAATGACTGAAAATATGCAAGACGTTTCCTATTTTCTCCAGTTAAGTTTTACATTACGTTGACATTGTGAAGGTCATACGATGATATTTCACTTATACTGGTGCAGTAAGACCTTAGTTTTATCTTATCGGCTGTAGAATGGTTTTCGGGAACTTAGTTTCATCCCATCAGTTGTAGAATGGTTTTCAGGGACAGGTGAGCACCTGGGTAGTACCACAGACCTTTTATTATGTACACACTAACCATAAACACATATTTTCCTGCTAAACGTTTGTTAAAAAGGACTTGTCCTGCTTTAAAAAATTTTGAAAAAAATTTGCAGTTTTTTAACAATTCAAGTATTTAAAATTACTATTCTAAAGAGTAAAGAGTCTGCCACAGTCAAACAAGATGTCCGAATGTGTACCTGTACGATAACTTGTACAGATGTATCTATTGTCACTGGCAACTTTCAAGGAAACACATTTCCTTTGTTTGAAAAACACAGTCAATTACACTCAGTTATATGTCCCTAGGGAAAGCCCATTTAAGCCTCAACATCAATAACTTAGAATCTATTCAATTGACATTGTACAGGATAAAGACTAAATATAACATGTATCAGTTTTAATTTCTTAGACAGATAAGTGTTATTATAATTAATTCAAATATAACTTAATTAATAAAATATTTGCTCAGAACCTAAAATAACTTAATGATCTTTGCTCAGAACCTAAATTAACTTACTGATATTTGCTCAAAACCTAAAATAACTGACTGATATTTGCTCAGAACCTAAATTAACTTACTGATATTTGCTCAGAACCTAAATTAACTTACTGATATTTGCTCAAAACCTAAAATAACTGACTAATATTTGCTCAGAACCTAAATTAACTTACTGATATTTGCTCAGAACCTAAAATAACTTACTGATATTTGCTCAGAACCTAAATTAACTTACTGATATTTGCTCAGAACCTAAAATAACTAACTGATATTTGCTCAGAACCTAAAATAACTAACTGATATTTGCTCAGAACCTAAAATAACTAACTGATATTTGCTCAGAACCTAAATTAACTTACTGATATTTGCTCAGAACCTAAAATAACTTACTGATATTTGCTCAGAACCTAAAATAACTAACTGATATTTGCTCAGAACCTAAAATAACTTACTGATATTTGCTCAGAACCTAAAATACCTTACCAATATTTGCTCTGAACCTAAAATAACTGATATTTGCTCAAAACCTAAAATAACTTACTGATATTGCTCAGAACCTAAAATAACTTACTGATATTTGCTCAAAACCTAAAATAACTTACCAATATTTGCTCAGAACCTAAAATAACTAACTGATATTTGCTCAGAACCTAAAATAACTTACTGATATTTGCTCAGAATCTAAAATAAATTACCAATATTTGCTCAGAACCAGAAATAACTTACCAATATTTGCTCACAGATATTTGCTCAGAACCTAAAATAACTTACCAGTACTTTTGCAAAAATGGTAAACTTACAAAAATTTGATTTACTAAAAAATGAATATTGAAAATAAAGCTTTGTGAACATTTTTCATAAATGTTATAAAAAAGAAAATCTGTTCTAACAAAGATAAACAATGAACTGATTGCAATCAAAAGAACATAAACATTTTTTGGGAAAAAAAAGGTTTTAACATTTTGTTTACATACCTCAAGAATCTGTATTTTAAAGAATCGAGAAACATAAATATTTCAAATTTCTAAACAGGATTTACACATGGATTTTCTTTAGTCTATGGAGCTATGTATATTCATTTTACTTCTTACTTGTGCTAAAAAATCAACATAAAATCTCTATCCAAAACTGTTTAAAAAAACATTTTAAATTTTTTTATGTTTGTTTACCTGTCCGAAGAAGGCCACCCTAAAGTATGTTCCTAGTAGACGTTTCCCAGACTGCATCACTTCTACGACTTTGTTATAAGCACCTGACAGAATATTGTAACTTTCTGCCAATTTCTATAAATAAAGTTAGTAACTGTATTATATAAATATGTAAATCATTTAACATGTGTTTTTATTTTTTTTTACGGAAGTTTATCTGATCAGTTCTTTGCAAAAGTGAAAGGAATACAAGTAAACTGCTTGACAGCCATCTGAGGAACAATGTGGTGGCTGAACTGTGCTCTAGTGAATTTTAAGTGGCTTACTGCTGTGATCCAGAGGGTTAACTACAAAATCCACTAAACCATGACCATTTTTAATTCCAGCTTTAACTTAATTTTAATGTTTTCATTGGTTGACAGCAGTCACATGGCAATCCATTATTTAACTATACATGTAGTTGATAAGAAGCTGCATGATCCCATATTGATACAAAAGAACTTTCAATAATATCTGTTTGTAATCTGTTTCCATTAATGAAATTCAAACATTTAGCACGCTGTTACATAAACAATATACCTCAAATTCTCTAGATTTTTCATACATAGGTATAATTAGTTTATAGACGTCTCCTAAAACTTCATATCTTTCTGCTTTCTCAAAACACTCTACAGCCTCCTCCATGTAGGTCACCAGAGTTTCCTGTAAAATATGAAATAAAGGTGTACAAACTGTTAAAATCATAAAAATGTTTCATTAACACAATGCAGCCCTTCTGTGCATCTTAGAACAATCTTTCCCTACCAACCTAACCAAACTCAAAGCAATGGTATGCATATTAGGATTGAAATGAGTTTGGTTTTGTTTAGTTTTACACATTTTAGGCTATATGGCGCCAAAACAGTAAAGATGATTTTGGCTAACCTCTGGTATTACAAACTTAAATCAACACCAGTGAGCATAACCACCTCAACAGCTGGAACTAAGAGATGCATGACTCCAGTTATTGAAACCCACTTAGTCTTACCGTCGCACACGGTTAAATGGTGGCTGCAATTCTAAAGCCTCAACAGGTAAAGGCAACCCCTCGGCAAACAAGGGGCAAGAATTTATTTATTCATCTTCAGTAAAAACATCCAAACCTGCATTTCCAGGAGTACCAGACTTTATTGTGGACACTCAATTTAAGTAAACTAATACTGATATATTTTGTCTTTAATTAAAAATTAAACAAGAGGGCCATGATGGCCCTGAGTCGCTCACCAGAAACAACTGCTTTTCAGTGTTGGAATGTCAATATATTCTCATATCAAACTTGAGCATAGAATATGCTTAAACAATATTTGAAGAAATGCCATGACCTGGGGCATTTAAGCTTTAGCTTAAACAGGGCTAATCAAATTAATATGAGCAAACTTGATAAAAGACTACCTAAGAATGCTACAAAGTTTGGTGATCATCGATCAATTATTTCAGTAAGAAATGATGTTCAAAGGTTTTTTCTATTTTAAGCTTAAGTGGTCCCTAAAAGGGGCTAATCAAATTAATATAAGTAAACTTGATAAAAGAGTACCAAGAATGCGACAGACAAAGTTTGGTGATCATCCATCAATTGGTTCTAAAGTAGGTGATGTTTAAAGGTTTTTCTATTTTTAGCTTTAGCGGCCCCTTAAAGGGGCCAATCAAATTAATGTGAGCAAACTTGATAAAAGATTACCCAAAAATGCTACAGACAAAGTTTGGTGATCATTCATCAATTAGTTCTGTAGAAATAGACATTTAAAGGTATTTCTATTTTTAGCTTTTGCGGCCCCTAAATGGGGCCAATCAAAATAATATTAGCAAACTTGATAAAAGACAACCCAAGAATGCTACAGACAAGGTTTGGTGATCATCCATCAATTAGTTCTCTAGAAATAGACATTTGACAGTATTTCTATTTTTAGCTTTAGTGGCCCCTAAAGGGGCCAATCAAATTGATATGAGCAAACTTGATAAAACACTACCCGAGAATGCTGTTGACATAATTTGGTGATCCTCCATCCATTAGTTCTGTAGGAGATGTTTAAAGGTTTTTCTATTTTTAGCCCTAGAGACCCCTTAAAGGGGCCAATCAAAATAATATTAGCGAACTTGATAAAAGACTACCCAACAATGCTACAGACAAAGTTTGGTGATCATCCATCAATTAGTTCTCTAGAAATAGACATTTAAAGGTATTTCTATTTTTAGGTTTAGTGGCCCCTAAAAGGGGACAATCAAATTCATATGAGCAAACTTGATAAAACACTACCCAAGAATGCTACAGACAAAGTTTGGTGATCATCCATCAATTAGTTCTGTAGGAGAAGATGTTTAAAGGTTTTTCTATTTTTAGCCCTAGAGACCCCTAAAAGGGGCCAATCAAATTAATATGAGCAAACTTGATAAAAGACTACCTAAGAATGCTACAGACAAAGTTTGGTGATAATCCATCAATTAGTTCTGTAGAAATAGACGTTTAAAGGTTTTTCTATTTTTAGCTTTAACGGCCCCTAAAAGGGGCCAATCAAATTCATATGAGCAAACTTGATAAAAGAGTACCCAAGAATGCTACAGACAAAGTTTGGTGATCATCCATCAATTAGTTCTGTAGAAGAAGATGTTTAAAGGTTTTTTCTATTTTTAGCCCTAGAGACCCCTAAAAGGGGCCTATCAAATTAATATGAGTAAACTTGACAAGAGGGCCATGATGGCCCTAGATCGCTCACCTGACCCATCAAACTCATCCAAACAATTACCTAGACAAGCATTCTGACCAAGTCTCATGATAGGTGAGTCAAAAATGTGACCACTACAGTGTTAACAAGGATTATCCATATTTGAGCAGTGTGACCTAGTTTTTTACCCAGGTGACCCATATTCAAACTTGTCCTAGAAATCATCAAAACAAACTTTCAGACCAATTTCCAGGATACTTAGATCAAAACAGTAGCAACTAGAGTGTTAACAAGATTTTTCTATTTTTAGCTCCGGTGACCTAGTTTCACATGCGATTTTGAACTCATCCAAGCAATTACCTAGACAAGCATCCTGACCAAGTTTGATGATAATTGAGTCGAAAATGTGACCACTAGAATGTTAACAAGGTTTTTCCATATTTGGGCGGTGTGACCTAGTTTTTCATCCAAGATGACCCATGTTCGAACTTGACTTAGAAATCATCAAAACAAACTTTCAGACCAATTTACAGGATATTTGGATCAAAACAGTATCAAGATTTTTCTATTTTTAGCTCCTGTGACCTAGTTTTCCCTCCGAGATAACCCATGTTTGAACTCATCCGAGCGATTACCTAGACAAACATCCTGACCAAGTTTTGATGATGATTGAGGCAAAAATTGTGACCGCTAGAGTGTTAACAAGGTTTTTCTATTTTTAGCTCTTGTGACCTAGTTTTTCATCCCAGATGACCCATGTTCGAACTCATCCGAGCTATCAACTAGATAAGCATCCTGACCAAGTTTGATAATGATTGAGGCAAAAATGTGACCGCTGGAGTGTTAACAAGGTTTTTCTATTTTTAGCTCCGGTGACCTAGTTTTTTATCTGAGATGACCCATGTTCAAACTCATGCAAGCTATCACCTAGACAAGCATCCTGACCAAGTTTGATGATGATTGAGGCAAAAATGTGACCGCTAGTGTGTTAACAAAGTTTTTCTATTTTTAGCTCCAGTCACCTACTTTTTCATCCGAGATGACCCATGTTCGAACTCATCCGAGCTATCACCTAGAAAAGCATCCTGACCAAGTTTGATGATGATTGAGGCAAAAATGTGACCTCTAGAGTGTTAACAAGGTTTTTCTATTTTTAGCTCAGGTGACCTATTTTTTCATCCAGGATTACCCATGTTCGGACTCATCCAAGTTATCACCTAGACAAGCATCTTGACCAAGTTTGATGATGATTGATGCAAAAAATGTGACCGCTGGAGTGTTAACAAGGTTTTTCTATTTTTAGCTCCAGTGACCTACTTTTTCATCCGAGATGACCCATGTTCGAACTCATCCGAGTTATCACCTAGACAAGCTTCCTGACAAAGTTTGATGATGATTGATGCCAAAATGTGACCGCTAGAGTGTTAACAAGGTTTTTCTATTTTTAGCTCCGGTGACCTACTTTTTCATCCGAGATGACCCATGTTCGAACTCATCCAAGCTATCACCTAGACAAACATCACGACCAAGTTTGATGATGATTGAGGCAAAATTGTGACCTCTAGAGTGTTAACAAGGTTTTTCTATTTTTAGCTCTTGTGACCTAGTTTTTCATCCGAGATGACCCATGTTCGAACTCATCCTAGCTATCAACTAGATAAGCATCCTGACCAAGTTTGATGAATGATTGAGGCAAAAATGTGACCGCTGGAGTGTTAACAAGGTTTTTTCTATTTTTAGCTCCAGTGACCTAGTTTTTCATCCGAGATGACCCATGTTCGAACTCATCCAAGCTATCACCTAGACAAGCATCCTGACCAAGTTTGATGATGATTGATGCAAAAATGTGACCGCTAGATTGTTAACAAGGTTTTTCTATTTTTAGCTCCGGTGACCTACTTTTTCATCCAAGATGACCCATGTTTGAACTCATCATAGCTATCACCTAGACAAACATCCTGACCAAGCTTGATGATGATTGAGGCAAAAATGTGACCTCTAGAGTGTTAACAAGGTTTTTCTATTTTTTGCTCTTGTGACCTAGTTTTTCATCCGAGATGACCCATGTTCGAACTCATCCGAGCTATCAACTAGATAAGCATCCTGACCAAGTTTGATGATGATTGAGGCAAAAATGCGACCGCTAGAGTGTTAACAACAAAATGTGAACGGACGACGGACGGACGACGGACAATCATCGATCCTAAAAGCTCACCCTGAGCATGCTCAGGTGAGCTAATAAAAGACTACCCAAGAATGCTACAGACAAAGTTTGGTAATCATCCATCAATTAGTTCTGTAGAAGAAGATGTTTAAAGGTTTTTCTATTTTTAGTTCTGCTGACCCCTAAAAGGGGCCAATTGGAATGACATCAGCAAATTCAAGTGTGACTGTCACAAGGATGCTACAGACCAAATTTGAAGTAAATCTGCCCAGTAGTTTCAGAGAAGAAGACGATTGTTGACGCATGACGACGGACGCCGGAGCATCCCCCTTTGATACTAATAGCTCACCCTGAGCGTTCGGCTCTGGTGAGCTAAAAACTGTTCTTTTATAAAACATGATCAACATTTTGAAGTTTTGATATGCCTGTGAAAATTGTTCACATAGCTAAGATGGGACATTACTGAAAATACATAAATCGAAACATAGCAAGAAATGCAAGGCAGAGGATGCATTAAGAAAAAGGATATAACCCTTACATGTTTACACTGCTAAATAAGTATGATGTAATGATCCAGACAATTAATTTAGGTCTGTCTATTATCAATCCAAGAGATTTAATATCAGACTTACCTCTGTATATTGAACGTCCTGCATTCCAGAGTCATCTTTGATACCTGACTCTTCCTTCTCTACATTCGGAGAAATCAGTTTAAATGCTGTACAACCCTGAGGAAACGCATCTGTAATCACATGTTTAGAATGATAACAAACAGAACTACATGTATATATACACCAGGTTAACCTAAATCTAACTATGTACATGTATATCAATATCACAGCAAAAAAGAATCAGAACAAGTTTTCAGGGTTCGTGTTACGAAAACTATAAGGAATCTTGACAACAATTTTTTTTATTCAGTCGAGTAAATTTAGTTTGTTTGCATGTAGTCACTCTGTTTTATTCCATAAAATTTGACTAAGTTGTTGTTGATTTTTTTCACTCATAGAACAATTTTTAGACATGTAAGAAAGTCTGAAATTTTCCTTGAAGCTTGAATTTACACTACTTTATCAGTAATAATCTTACATACATAACAGTTATATTTTTAGCTAAATTTTATTACTTTTTTATATATTTTTTTCTTTGTACATCTTATTCATGCATCTTAACTTGAGACACTAGCAACATCCCCACCCACCTCACATAAAGGAAATAACAGTAAAACTTTTATTCTAATAATCTTAGGTGGCTATAACATGTCTTACACTAAAAGAACAATTGGGAAAACAATAGGTTAAGTACCACTAAGTACTCCTTTGAGAAAAAATGCCTAAAGCCTAAAATAACTAAGTTTAAAAAGTAAAATTAACAATAACAATGCAAGAAAAATGTTATCAAAACTCATGCACAATAAAGACAAACCATTAAAGCTTTGCTTCAAATATTGAGATAAGCTAATTTCAAAGTTTTTGTTTCATAAACTTTAATCATACTTACCTCGTATCATGTATTTGTCATACTTATTTAAATAGATGTTATCCGGAACTAGACAAATGTGGGTTTTCCCCATCTAATTCTGTGGTACATTAAACGTCTTTAAACATTTTAGCTTCAAAATGCGGCAATGTTCACAATAGAGCAATTACCATGATGAGGTTATTATCAATATATCTAAAAAGTTTAAACTAAAAAAGTATGGCTGTACTCCAGGATTAGCAGGGAAAAACTAACATTTGCCATGGTTCCGGGGTATCTTTATTGGCATTCACGGTGTCTATTGTAAATATGAGACATTTTGATAAAAAAAAATGCTAAATTCAGAAGCGAATGGTAGGCCAGATTGCAAGAATGTGCAGACTGAACCGGCTCTATACTAGTGGCATAGGCCTGTATTTACTGCTGCAATGATTTTATACCTATATAAAAACTTAACATTATCAATTCTTTGACCTTGTTCTTCGTAATGCCCTCACTGCTTCAAATAATTTTTATTTTAGCTTAAAATGTAAACAAAGAAATTCATAAGATTTGAAAAATAATCACCCATGCATCAAATATTCATGATTTTGAGAGGCATTGTTCTTTAACAGAAATCTTTTGATGCAGCCATTAGGAAACATGCTATGCCAAGACTTCAAACCCATCACAAAAAACCCCTCCCCCATTCCCACCATGGTTCAAATCTCCATCAATACTCCAATGATGTTTTTCCCATCTAATCCCCAAGTAAAAAACAAACTTTGACTGTTACAGCTTCACAGTGCACTAACCTTCATGAAGGAGTGATCAACCATATGCACTTATTATTGATATATTTACCAAGTTGTAATTGCTTCCCTGAAATTGATGGGGGAAATCCCACATTTGCCAAGAAATCCCACATTTGCCAAGTTACCGAGTATCTCTATAAAAATTCTTTCAAACTTTGTTTATTTCAATTATCTGTTTATGTAAAGCAATAATTATTGCTCAAAAGCTCTGTGCCGAGTAATGCTAAAACTTCAAACATATAAAAAATATCCAGAATATTGCCAAAGGTCAAATGCACAGTAAGAAAATGATCATTGAAAAATAAAGGGCATTACAAAAATGTTCAGCAATCAAAACATTGAATAGAAATGCAAATGTAAACAACAATAAAAATATGATAAAAGAGGCCAGCATTAAACTGCTTGCTGTCAATACAGGAATCACTCACCAGAGTATGATGTATGCAAGAGAACTAGACCCTGCTACACTTTCTGACAAATCCTTAACATTTAAAAGATCTGTTTTTATTTTTTGTTGTTGAGTTTTTTTGGTTTGGATTTTTTATCGCATAACATAGTACAGGTTGTATGGCGTCTTTCCAGCTTTACAGTTGGAGGAAGACTTTAGTTGGCCCTTCGTGCATTATTTCAGGTACGAACATGCACCCAAGTAGAACCACTAATGTTCCGTAAGCTAGCTTGATAGCTGTCTCATATGAAAGAAATCCAAAGTCCCTGTCGTAATTCGAACACAAAGAGGCGAGGTTCAAGTGGTTTAAAGTCAACAACCTTAAACCACTCGGCCACAGAATACCCTAAAAAATCTTGGTAATATTAAAGAAATCTATAAACATTTTTGTGAAATCCTATCAAAACCAGACAAACTGTTTATGACAAGAATATTCTTAAAGACATCCCTTGTTGCAATGACAATTGTAGTTATGCAAAATATACACAGATTTTAACAAGTTTACAACGGGGAGTCAGTCAAGTAACATTTTTATGAATTATCCATGAAATAGGAAACAATTTCCATTGGAAAAATGTGGACTGGGCAGACAGACAGAGATCACAAAAGCCCACCATGAGCATGATATGCTATGGTAAGCTGAAAAAAATGGGGTCAAATGTAATATTGTACAACAGAAAAAAAAAACTACAATATTGATAAATGGAACAATGTAAAAATGCACAACAAGAAATGGGGACAATGTTCAAACAAAAGAATAATAAGAAAAGAGAACAAACAACATTGACAACTGGGCATCAAACTTACTTGATTTAATTTTTCCTATTTGTTTGCAATAGAAAAAAAGATATAAAACATAATTTTAACTCGCAAAAAAATTCAGCTCAAAATATATTATAATGAGGCCATAAAAGTAATAACTGCCGAATGAACATCAAATCCAACTATTTTTAGTGCTTAGTAGCTCATAATTGGTTTCCTATGCAAAAACGTCTCAATTTGACCAAAGGTAGCAATCTGTATCAGCTAGAGTAAAATAATATTAAAGCTTTTAGTCCCGAGATCTGCCGTATATATTCTTTTCATAATTTCCATTGCTGGTATTCATGTCTAATGTAACAAGTTATATTTATGCCACTTCTAACAATGAAACTAACCTATGATAGAATATTATGGAATATATGGTAAAAACTGTTTATTAATCAAAAGTTTAATGTTATACAGGTCTAAAACTCACCTCTTTTCTTCAGGTATTCTGCTACCAGCGCAGCTATATGTACATAACAATGAGCAGCCTACAAGAATAAAACCAAACTTTTGTTTACAAAGAAAATTGTTTATATTTCATAAATGAGCCGCGTCACAACAAAACCAACATAATGGGTTTGCGACCAGCATGGATCCAGACCAGCCTGCGCATCCGCACAGTCTGATCAGGATCCAAGTGGTTCGCTTTCAGTTTCTCTACTTGTTATTGAGCTTGTAAGCGAACAGCATGGATCCAGATCAGACTGCGCGGATGCGCAGGCTGGTCTGGATCCATGCTGGTCGCAAACGCACTTTGTTGGTTTTGTCATGACGCAGCTCAAATCATCTAAAAAATTTATGCAACGCAGTGGTTGTATTTCATTTTCTACAGTGTAAATCTTCTTAAAAATAGCTAGACAACATTTCTTAATACAACTTGGATCCAGTTAATTATGACAAAATAAACCCAAAGAAATTTTATTCCACTAGTTAAAGAGCTTAAATGCTTTATTAATTTCAAGCTTTCTTAAAGCATGAAATTAATATGATTACCTTTGTTCATTAAAAAATCATATGTTATACATTATAGGAGTAGGTATCAAAAAAAAAGAACAACACTAAAACCACTCCAACAAAGTCCAAGCTGAGACCCCTACAACCTGTAAATTAATGAAATGATACATATATATTTGTAAAACTTGCCTCAGAATGGTTACCAAATCTTGTGTGTATTCTTGCCATTGATTCTAGCCATGTTTTCCGTAATTCCGGTGTACTGGCATATGAGTTTGCCAGACTGTACTGTAAGTCGATCAACATTTCCGGATCACCCTCGTGCTCCTTCATCTGGGCCGTGGCCATCATTACAGTCTTTATACGCTTAGTGAGATCCTTAACCTCATGTGAAAACTTGGTTTTCTGCAAACAAAATTAACAATTTACTCATTAAATGTGAAAATTTTCAAATTTTAATTGTTTTCAATTTTTAATTGAAGACAAACCTATGCTAAAAGTATGACCATGTGGCGGCTATCAAAGAAATTGAAGAATATGGTAGTGATGAAGGTATATTAACTATATTTTATTAAGTGACAAATGAGATATGCTTGATGAAACAGAAGAAGATATAAAACAATGTTTGCTTTGTTAGTAAAGTCATAGCTTTCCGGTACATTTTATCTTAAAATCAAACTTAGCCTAAATTTTGCAACAACAAGAACAACACATGTACATAGAATCACCAGTAGTATCATTCCGGTGTGCTTAAAGTATAACTGAATTACACAGTGGAAAATTATTTGAATGCAAGAATAATGTAACCAAATATTGATGCAAAAACATTATTTCATATAACAAAAGAAAAGTAACATACAAATCTGTCAATGTACATGATTGTGTAATATTAAAAAATGCCAATGATTTTTGAAACACATAAAACAACTAAACACAAATACACAAAAAATCAAAACTTAATTATTAAGCTGAACATATTACATGTGACCATCTGGTCCAAGTTTCTCTGGGATTTGACCCTAAGTAACTCTGGGATTTGACCTTAAGTAATTCTGGTATTTGACTATAAGTAACTCTAGGGTTTGATCTTTTGTAACTCTGGAATCTGACCTTAAGTTACTTTGAGATTTGACCTCAAGATACTCTCGGGTTTGACCTCAAGTAATTTTGGGATTTGACCTCAAGTTACTCCAGAATTCGACCTCAAGATACTCTGGGATTTGACTTCAAGTAGCTCTGGAATTTGACCTCAAGTAGCTCTGGAATTTGACACCTCAAGTGACTTTGGGATTTGACCTCAAGTAACTCCAGAATTTGACCTCATTTTTTAACATTGTTTTGTGAGTTACCTCAAGTATAAGTATCTAAGGAATTGGACCTTTAGTATCTCTGGGGTTTGTGAGATATTATTTGTAGGAGTATTTCTTTAAATAAAAAAAATGGAACAAAAAAGAAACACAACAACTTAATTTCCATTTTTTATAAATATCACTGTATAAATGATTTGTGAAGGCATACCAAACAAGTCATCCCCAACTAGAAAAAGAACAGAAAACGGTGACAACAGAAAAAGCAGATATGATTTTAGAAAGAACTGATGTTCATACAGATGATCAAGAAATTAAGAAAGAAGTTGAGAGGATTATTAATCATAAACCCTTACCACCCTAAAAATCTTATATAGACTTGTCTACCTTACAATCTAGACAAAACCATTCATCATTTTTAGAGAAAATTACAAAATTCATTTTATAATTGAATAGCCAACAGTGTAAGCCATGATCTACAGCACATATGTGCCTACTGGTCTTGGTCTGCACCAGGTCATACTGGCATATACAGTAACCACTACAAATCGTTAAGTGTAAAAGCAATTTCCTTTTTTGTTTTGCTCGCTTACTTTTTTTTTCAATTTTCAATTTAAGTTATAGAGAATATAATCCTTTAAATGAGCATAATTCCATCACATGATCATGGTGGTTTAATAATTTAGTTTTCAATGACAAGCAGTTGCTTTAAGATATAATTTTACATTGCATATACAGTTTGTTAAAGGTACTTCACTAAGGTCAAAAAGCCTAAAAACATAAAATTTGAAAATCTTACAAAAATCAAATTGAGCACTTAAAAGGAAAAAAATCTGCAAAAGATAGTAAAGAAATATACTTAGAGTTAAATATAAAATTAATTTTTATGTTCGATTCTGAGTCAGATTGGGTCATTTTGCATATTAAAAATTATTAATCTGGAAAAGTGAGGTGACGGGGAGCGAATGACACAAGTTATTGGTCCAGACCTACATCAAATGATACAAAAGTCTCTGAAAAATATTTCTTGTCCTGCCATGTTGAAAAAACCTCAGTGGAGTCCCTTTAACAAGAAACATCATTCCGTAGAATAATAGAATTTAAGAAGTTTTCCGAGGCATAATTAACAAGGTTATTTATTATTTTCCTTGGCACATGTACACACTCTTAAATATCCACACTATAAACATATTAGTTTAGATGTTTAACTTTCCATGACATAACCTTGTTTACATGTTAATTTTTTTTTAATGGTCTACACTAATCTAAAAAGTTAGTCTATTCAAGACAGTCATAATGTGGATTAAATGTTTATCTAAACTAGTATACCACGATTTAAATGTTTTAATTTTTCATGACATACAGGAATAATGGAATAAAATAAGTTTCTATTCTTTATGACATACAGGAATAATGGAATAAAATTCAATGGAATAAAATTCGTTTTTATTCTTTATGACATACATGAATAATGGAATAAAATTTGTTATTATTTTTCATGACATACATGAATAATGGAATAAAATTTGTTATTATTTTTCATGACATACATGAATAATGGAATAAAATTTGTTTTTAATCTTCATGGCATATACATGAATAATGGAATAAATTCATTTCTATCTTTCGTGACATAGTTACATGAATAATGGAATATAATCCATTTTTATTGACATTTAGTTAAGCAAGTATACACAAATTTTTTGACATACTATAGTTTAAATGATATTTTATAATAATAAGACCATGCAGTGTATAATTTTGTTACCAAAATTATGGCATAGCATGTGATTTTTTTCCAAGTATCAAAACTAAATACTTGATTAGAATAAAACACCAAGAAATATATTTGTAACAACTTACCTCGTAATCAGAGCCATATATAGGCAGCTAAATTAAACATGTAGTCATTTTAATAAAATAATCTCAACATCAAAATTTCATTACTGTAAATCTTCAATGCACTTTCTTGATATTCCCTATCCAATAACCTGTTGAATATACTTAATCAACTTACAGTCGGTGCTAGGGGGACATGGGTGGCAGCTTGTAATTACCACTACCATCCATGAACAGGCTCAATCAAACCAAGTCTCCAACATTTTCAATTTTACCTTGTTGGGATTTTTATTATAATGGATTCTGTTTTTCTCTGTTCTTTTTGTTTCACTTCCATTTTTTGGAACTGAACATCAATTTTTAGATTAGATATTGAAAATAAAATTTTAAGTTGGTCACACCCTGATCAGATTGCACAGATGTGCAGGCTGCCCTTGCTTTATACCAGTGGTAAGGGTTTATTACATTTAGTCCTTAGATTTCAAGTAGTTTTATTGAGCATCCAGGACAATTAATGATACAGTATTTGAGATATGTTAAAACTTTTACATACTGGTTCAATAATTATAAAAAAAACTTCTCTCTGCTAAATTTCCATCTTATATAAGTCTTTGGTGAAAGGAAATGGAATACGGTGAAGGGAAGTGGTATCCATGTAGATTAGGACTGTATGTTTATACACTGATTCATACTAGACAAATTCATTATCTTGTGTACAAAGGATGGGAAGGTTTGTAGTGTCATTTTCTTTCACATTATCCATGTCTAGCAAAAAATATGTAAAATGTCAGTTTCATTTTTTACTACCATACTTATAATTATTTGTGTTTGTACAGAGTAAATACATGCACATATAAATAGGAAAGTCCTTTTCTATACCTCATTTAAGAAAAAGTATGAGTGCAACCATGATAAGTCTCCATATTTATGATGTTTTAAAGTTTAATACTGATTACCAAATGTTACTTATTATAGAAAAACAAATCAGAAAATATTCAGTGGTTTGTAAAAATGTTTTTATACACAACTGTTAATGAACTTTCATTTTTCTTGCTATTTCTTTCAATTTTCTTGAAATAAACGTGCTTCAGATGTTTTTAAACATACATGTAGTTTTATTAAGACTGAATAGTTCCTAACACACTGGTAATCAGTACATCAAGAATTATGTGCATAGAGAAAAAGTTCACATAGACCATTTTATAATAAGACCTGGAAAAAAAAAAAAAAAAGATGGCCATATCTGCTGTATAAAGTCATGAAAGAAGATAAAAGAGCATAAAGGTAAAAGGTCACTTCCATTAATACATTTCATCATCATAAAAAGAAGCGTGAAATAAAAATTTGATTGAAGAAAGTGTGTTTCCTCAATCATAAAAGCCAATGGGAATAAGAGGAATAAAGAGTGAAAACGTAATTTAAATCTACATGTATAGTTAAATGGTCAGCTCAGTTAAATCCTTTAGATCAGCTTAATCATATATGTCCAAGATAAGTGGTCACTAAAAAATTTCACCTCATCCAAGGTTTGAACCAGTGACCCCTATATTACAAATCTGTTGCACTCCCCATTAAGCTTAGTGTGCAGACTCAAGTAATCATTAAATAAGGATGAACTGGTAATTCGATTTATAGCAAAAATATCATTACAAAAGATACAAACGTCAACAAATACAGTGTTAAAAAGTATACTTATAAAAACTCATCAATATCATTTGGTGAAAATCTTATGTATTAAAAAGAATTTGAACCACGTCACGACAAAACCAACATAGTGCGTTTGCGACCAGTATGGATCCAGACCAGCCTGCGCATCCGCGCAGTCTAATCAGGATCCATGCTGTTCACTATCAATTTCTCTACTTGTTATAAGGTCTGTAAGCGAACAGCATGGATCCTGATCAGACTGCGGGGATGCTCAATTTTGTTCAAGTAAGTATACTTATGCCAGTTACTATGGTAATGATATTAAACATCATCAACCATACATAAGTATAAATTTGGAAAGTAAAACAGGGAAGAGAAATGCAAGGAGAAGGTTGACAAAGCAGATAAATTATTCACGATGCAATTATAACAGATTTACTACCTGTTGTTCAAACATTTGAAACACATACGACACCTGTAAGGGGTTAACAAAGGTGAAAAAATTCAGGTAATGTTACTAACATATCAGAATTTCAAGAACAAATAAACTTGTGCACAGCAATACAAATTAGTAAAAGCACCAAATTTCAAGGTTTTTGAAATGTAGACACTATCTATTCTTTGAAAAAGCTTCAATATGATGGTTAGTAAAATATTAAAGAAATCAACACAAAAAATGTCATCTTCTACATCTTGATTTATTTGCATGTCCCCGTCCCCTCAACATAAAATATATCCTATTAAAACAATAATACCAAATATTTATACATTCTCAAATAATTTACGGCACACTAAACTGATTATCTAAACCATTGGTACCGATTCATTGCCTTGACATGTAGTTCATATTAATCATAGGCTTATAAATACAATCAGCAACTGCCAAATAGATGAACTTCATTTCCGTAGGTAGGCCAAAGTTTCTCTATTGAAAGCAGAAGTTGTGTGTTCATTTACTTCAAAACAAGCATTTCAGCTACATGCCTCCAGATGTACAATTTTTTTTTTTAAGATCTAACTTAACAAGTTACATATTAAGATTTTGAGAAATAAATACAAATATTCTCAATCCACATCATAAATTACAACTGTTATCAATATATCTATGTCATTACTAAAGTACGGGCTTCTTTTGGTATATTTTTGACATAATTATAGCAATTAAAGATTCTATGTTGATCATTCATTCCGTAAATTTAGCTCATTATGTTCACTTGACAAATATTTTTTATTTCGAAATTACTTTCTAAATTGTCATACAGCATTAGAATGGATCTGGAGGTATGCTGCTTGAAACCATGCTGCTTTAACATAGCACTACTAAGTCCTATTTATCAATTCCTCTACTTAAACTTAAAGTTTAATTCAAGGTTTACTTACGTTCATGGTTTTATCAGAATTTGCGTAGCTGTTGATAAGTGCGAGACTCTCCTGAAACCTGTAGTTGCTAAGGGTTACAACATTTCCTATCAACTGGGCAACAGATATAATCACCTAGAAAAAACAACAACAATTAATGATAAATACCCAAAACATTTTTTAATTAAGTTAACTTGATCTTATTTGTTAAATTTTTAGCAAAATTCATATAACCAAAATTTATATTATACATGTATATAACAACTTAATATACATGTTTGAGTGGTGCCATGATCTTAGTTTAGACACTCAGAATATATTTTAGTTTGATTGTGCAGGAAGCTATAAGCTTATAGACACACTTTTGAAACCGTCCCTGGAACCACAAAGTACTGAGCAATAAGTGTCTTGCTCAAAGAAACAACGTCTTGCTGATGATGGGGTTTGAACCCACACAGCTAGGCAATCCTTAGATTACTAGTCAAAGATGATCTTTATGTGACTTTCGGTCAATGGCTACGTCAATAATTTTCAAGCAAGGTGTTCAGGTAATTCCCTCATATATAACAATCAACCAAATGGACCTTTCCAGGTTTTTGGAAATGAAAATTTTCTTCTCTATTCATTGCTAGGTCAACAACTCATGCAAAACAGTATCATAAACAAAACAATGTGTTCTTTGTGAAAACCAAGTCAACCAATGACTATGTATAATTCAAGTGTAGCAAAAGGGCCAGTCACCATCTGCCAATTTACATAAAACTGTAAACACTGAAAAGGTCCACTAAGACTGAATTTCAAAAACAATTTCAATAAAGTGCCACTTTGTGGCAGCCTACCTGTAGATGAACACGTGTGAATGATTTCTTTTTACTGAACTCAAAGTTAGCTTTCATCAAGTTATACAAGAGAATGCAGGCTTCCTTTCTGGTAGACTTTAATCTACAGTTACAACATTTCAAAACCTGGAATAAAAACAATAGATTTATTTCATATTTGAATAAAACCTGTGTTGCACTGATAAAGTTAAAGCTGTAACTTAAAGGTTACATTCATTTTGATTTGATTTTCAGGTGAGTAACATGATGACTGTATAGCATTTTGTATGAAGGACAATAACAGGTACTTGGCTTTGCATTATTTCAAGGGCAGAAAAGCATTGTGGTAGAATGACCCTCTATAGTAGCCTACATTTCATCCAGAAATGTACAAGGGGTTTCATTATGACCAGATTGTTGGATAAATTTTGCTGCAAAATATCAGGTGCTAACCTTGAACTCTTGTTAATTTTTTTAACATTTCTTCCTGGCAAGTACTTATACATTGATACCCTACAACAGTTGTACTGCAATAAGGGCTATTTTTGCATATTTTGACCACTTTTTGGTAATATTGTGTATTGTAAGCTCTGTTTGCAATGTGTAAATTATTTTCTTTGTTCACTTCACAATATATTTACTTTTAAACACAATTTTCAAACATGAAAATCAGCAATAATCTGTTGTGGCCAGAAAACTTAACCATTTGACCATTGAGTATCTATCTGATTTGAAGAAGTAATTCAAAAGAATATCTTGCTGGACATAACACCAATATTTTGCAAGAAGTGTATGTTTCATCCTTTCTTTCCAACTTATAACCTTTACTTCTTCATCAAATTACATACAAATCTATACACAATAAGTTTATCAATGCATTATGAAATATTTAGCTTTTTATTTTTATGCAGTTTAGTTAAAGATTCTTTACAATAAAACATTACACTTACCTCATAACATAGCTTTCCACAAAGAGTCGCATCTCCCTTGAATAAAACATTTGGAAACTGAAAAAAAAACAAAAAACAAATAAGTTAAGAATTTTCAAAATCAATTAGAAGTATACATGTTCTTCCTATATATTGTCTAAAATTCTAAATTTCATTAAATACATCAAGAGTTGTCTGTGGGATTACAAATGGCTCATCATATTACAATGTGAGCTTTGTTAGTATATGAATTTTGGCCTACTTTCACTTTGGACAGACTTTGTGAAAACAAATATGGCTGACAAAGCGGAATCACCTTAACATAAAATATCTCTCATTTATCAGGCGACAGAATAATTACTGAGTCAATGATATTTTTCATAATGTGTTGATTTTTGTTAGCATTTGAAGTCAGTGACTATCAATCTTCAATACACTAGCTTTATGTTCCTAGACAAGCTGTCAAGCAGTTTACAAGTACCAGTTGCCTTCACTTTCGCAAGGAACTGAAACTTCAGTAAATGCTAGAGCAGAGAAACAGCAGGAATGACCATAGAAAGGATTACATGATCAACCACAACTAAAGTGACCTGCACCATCTGGGAATCGAACTCGGGTCGCTTGATTCACAGTCAAACACATTACTTATTGAGCTAACTGGACGGCTTTATAAAAATATGGTGATGTAATATATGTATTTAAAATTACAAAATAAACACTACCATACCTTTCTAATAAAGCTTCTCCATACAGCAAACACATGTTTCTGTAAGGTTTCTGATTGGCTAGTTTTCAGGAAGGATAAGTATAAATCAAACACTGTTTCCATTAATGTGTTATCACCATCTCTATGCGCCAACTCATTCTGAAGTAAAAAGAGAAAGAATTGTTTTAAAATCAACTGATTTCTTTGAAAAGTGCTTGTAAAACAATTCCTACACTTAACCTTTGACATCACATTTACTTACTTTATCAATATAACTGATCAATAAAAATTCAAATCAAATCATAAAATAAGCCTTTCATAACAATGGTAAAAGAGAGATTTATACTGTTGACTTCCAAGGAAGTTAAGTTCTGTTCCGAAGAAGTTGTAAATCATATGTGGAAAAGAAAACAGGTTTGTACTGAGAAATTTTTTGTAATATCTTGTTAAATACATGTAACAGTTAATATATAAATAATTACAAGAAGATTCATTTGTACTAGAATGATATAAATTATTATAGTAACCTTAAATTTGTCTGTGTATACCACAAGGACATCTAATATAATGAGGCCTGTCTCTGTTGCCATGTTTGCCTCGGATAAAGCTCGCATCAATGCATCAGCTTCCGACGAGGTGGTCACTGAAATATTACATGTATGTCAATAAATCATACATATAGCAAAGGGAAATGATCAGAGTTGCTCATGTATAACAAGGTAGCTTTATAAAGTTTATAGATTTTCAAAGAATTACAAAAAAAATGAACAAATAACATTCTTTTGTCAAAATTTTGCCTGTTAGTTAAAAATAAAATAATTTTTCTATAAGAAATTCATGCAACATGATTGATTAAAATACAGATTTTAAGTTTTTCTACTATATTCCAGCTTCACCAGAAGGAAGACCCAGAAACAGTGTACATCCTTTGTTTTACTCGAGGCGCACGCAGGCACGCTTAAGTCAGGGTCTCTTGTAAGCAAGCAGAGTAGTGGCTTCCTCTTGAGAAAGAATTTATGGCCTTTACAAAGATTAAAATAAGTAGTGGTGACTCAAAGTCAACAATATAAACATACATCTTGGAAAGAGACTCTTCTATATGCTAACAGAATCTTTTCTTTTCAATTAAAAAATAAAAAAAAATTCATAAAGATTCAAGTACGGTACATGTATATAGATAATGAAGTAAATCTGAGTCAGGGACTATAACAATGTGGTAATGTAGGTCTTTATGACAAAATTTAGAAATATCAATGTGTGAAAAAAATAATAAACAAATTCAGTTACAATGCCATTAGTGATAGTATTCTATTTTACAGAATGTATAAAATTTATAACAATAATGAAAGTATGTGATTCTGTTATACAGAATTTTTGAACATTAAAAAAACAACACAACAACTAAGACTTGAACAAACAAAGTTACTAAATGCAACATTGTAAAGTCAAATAAGTAAATCAACTTAAGACCATGAATTAAGTGAAATAGTGCTTGTTTTATTTAATGAAATAGTGTTTAGTTTATCCAATGTAATCTGATGATTTGTTTCTGGTTGGATACTTTCTACTTCTGTTCCCTTTAAACATAAATTTTAGAATACACACACAAATTTAGGAAGAAGAAACAGCAAAATAGATTTTAAAAAAAAGTTCTGCAGAACTTAAGCATGTTGCTAGGTGCAAAAAAGTTCCAGCTTAATCCAAACCTGAAGAGTTCAGGATCGTATGCAGCTATTTCTTAAAACCACAGACTTGTGCTTATAATCTAGCCACTTCCACGGTGCATATCCATATCGGTACCCTCTTTGCGAAATCTGCTGAAACGGTACCCTCTCTGAACATGCACAGGTCATTCTCTGCTAAAAACAAACCAGTGATGGATACCAATCCAGTAAAATTTCATTGTAATAAGGAAAGGAGGTATGTCACGTAGAAAAGATGTATACTACGGAACACTAGGATGTTTTTATTTATGTACTGATTTGTCATGTGCCCGATTTTCATTTACTGCAACTTCACAATAAGCTACAAAAAATCGACATGTCTTGCTTCGCCCATCACCTCGATATATTTTTCGGGCTGAAATGAACCTGTGGCTTGATTATATATGCATCATACATATTTAATATGTTCATATACATATCATCTTCGGACAAATGGCAGTATATTGTCAAAAATAAATCTAAAATTCATAAAAACACCCTACTTTCGGTTTTGCAGCGGCACGGGCTACCTCTCTTCATTTGAATTTTTATATCACAGGTACCCTCTCATTATTTAACACATAGGTACCCTCAAAGCACGACATATATGCTTTTATTTGCGTTAATCGTTAAGTATGTAATATTTACATAAAAGTAAAAAGTATTACATACACACTTAACGATTAACGATGACCTGTGCATGTTCAGAGAGGGTACCGTTTCAGCAGATTTCGCAAAGAGGGTACCGATATGGATATGCACCGTGACTTCAGTTTTTTTCCATTCTTTAAAGAAGTAAAAGAGACCATGTGATATCTTCTAAACATGGTTCAGAATTCAAAATCAAAAGTTAAGCCATCTGTGACAAATGAGCCGCGCCATAACAAAACCAACATAATGGATTTGCGACCAGCATGGATCCAGACCAGCCTGCGCATCCACGCAGTCCAGTGTAAGAAATTAGGATTTGAATCCACTAGACTGGTTGGACTACCAGATTGGAATATTCACTAGCCCAAAAGACATTTCACTAGCACAAATCATTTGTTCAAAACAGTTGTTTATATTGCCTCTGAAAATACAGTAGCCTGGTCGGGCTTGTTACTGTGAAAAGTTGGTAGCCCGAGGAGAAATTTAGTAGTCAGGGGCTATAGGACTACTGCTAATTTCGAACACTGGTAGTCTGATCAGGATCCATGCTGTTCGCTTACCAACTCTATTACAAGTACAGAAACTGATAGCGAACAGCATGGATCCTGATCAGCCTACGCGGATGCGCAGGCTGGTCTGAATCCATGCTGGTCGCAAATGCACTTTGTTGGTTTTGTCGTGACGCTGCTCATATATAAACCAATGTTATCACAGCAAACAACCTGTCCCCCTCAATTTAGAAGAATATTCAGCACGACTTCAGTCAAGGATTACAAATTACTTCATGTATTTTGCCAGCCTATGACTTACTGAGCGCTAGTCCGCTGACACACTTCATTCCAAAATAAAGAACAAGTTTAACTTGCACCTGCTTAAACCCTGAAACTGCTGTTACCTAACATGAACGTTGAGTCCATCTGTGTAGTGTTATCTATTACAGGAACATTACAATTTGAAATCTGTGCAGTCTGACCAGGTTCTATACTTTTCACAGCTTAACTTTCGTATTTTGATATTTAAATCCCTTAAACTTTGAATGAACTCTTCCAAATTCAAAGTTGGGCAAGTTCATTTCACAAATTCAGCAGGTTTAGGGGTAAAGCAGGGTGAACGAGGGGTGTGAGATATGTTACCATGTTCATTACTGTCATTCGTCTTACACTGATCTTCTCTTACCCACTTTGGCAAGCATACTAGCACAATAAAAACAAACTTCCTGTGACATTTTAAGATGGACTATTGAAAAGTCTTACTACAGTAAATAAAACTTATTAATATATATATAGTGAAACAGGTTTTGATAACCTGTGTTGGTTTGTGATCTTTTTATCATAATGAATACATAAAAAATTCTAACAAGCTTCCAGTCTCTATTCTAGGATTCGAAAAACAGGGGTGATTTTTATGGAAAAATGAGAATTCATTACACTTGTTGATCTTTTGCCTTCTTTCTCTATGTAAAATTTCCCCCTTGCCTCTGAAAAAATTGGGGGGGGGGGGATTCCAAAAAAATTGGTGAATCCCCCCATCCCCCCTCCTAGAATAGACACTGGCTTCAATCTATTCCCTTATCAAACAGGTAGGATAGTTAAGTGCATTATTGCATGAGATATGCATGGCACAAAAAAGGAGTGTGTTACGATTTATCATTCAAATGCTTTAAAATAAATCATTCATGATTTTATTCCTGCTCATTTGAGCAATAAACCATGCACAATTCCACTACAAGATATATATTTTGGAAGTAAAAAAAAAAGATATTTTTCTTACAAATCTTTAATTATAAAAAGAACCATTAAAAATGCGAAATGAAAGCAAACACTTTAACATGAAGAGATTTTTGCCTCTCAAAATTACCTATTTTTTCAGGGGAAGGCTAAACAAAAAATGAAAAAGTTTACATTCATATACATGTAGTATGTTAAAATTTGTGCAAAATCTTTTTAATGAATTAACAATAGCAAATGAAAATTTCTAATATTAATCTTTGCCACAAAGTTAACAAACAAACGTGTAACAACAGTGCATGATATTTATTAGTTAGTGGCCAGTAAAATCTCTAGAAGCCAAACCTGCGCTGAATACAGAGGATTGGGAAAATGAGCCATGTTTTACCTTTTATTTGGCTTTGCACTACACAGTCAGTGTACAGTGGTTTTGTTTTTGGCAACAAAATAGCATTTGATATGTCCACCTCACAGTGTGTGAGGCGTTTAATGGGTATTTTATAATCTGACCATGCAGGGCTTTTACCTTGGGACTTGAAGACTCAAGAGTTGAAGTCTCCACTATTTGCTGCATATTATCAATGAGCATAAATTTTGTAAACTTAGCGCAATAACGAATTAACTCCAACTAAATTATATATGGAGTAAACCAGTTACTGCACTGAGGTCTCAAACTGTCAGTTGCATTACATTTTGATACAAAGTTATAAGAAGCAATTCCTTTCCATTTTTAAAACTTATGAAGTCACTAATACATTGAAGTAAAACAATTTCTTTGCATTAAAAGCTTATGATAGAATGTTAGTAAAAAGGGTCAGTTATTTGGTACTATGACATACACAGAGAGGTCAGTAAATAAATTTTCTACATACTGTGAAACACGGCGTCTGGAGGGTAATCCCCATATTGGCTGACACTGCGTAAGGTTGGTGGAAGGCTGCCGTTGGGAATTGGTATTTGAGCCGACTTCCGGTTCGGTAATGAATGTCCTTTACGTCCCATACTACTGTCACCTATAACACTCAGTGTTACTATCTTCTTCTTTCCTAGATACTTAAAATGATCTAAACATAGTCTGAAATAAACATAGTATAAAATGGTAGAGATATAATACTTCCTATTGAACTAACTGTAAATCACATTCATGAATTGCATATACAGTAAAAACTCTGAAAACCGGACCCTGTCCGGACTTGACCAAAAGTCCGGTTTTCAGAGGATTCCGGTTTTCAGAGGTTTTATACATTCATTGATAATTATGATGTGTTTGAACAATGACTTTGTTCAATCATTTTGTATTTACTTTTCAACCCTTTGGTTATATTATATATATAAGTTATATTATAATTTCATTTTGCAATAAATGTTTTAAGTGATCTTTAATGCAAAATGAATATAATTCAGAAAATCAGAAATTAAAACACCATATTGTCTGAAATATATCATAATATCTTTTTCATTAGCTTTGAAATATGTAATTAATGGAATTTTTTAAGTATTACAATTTTTGTATATAATTGATATCAAAACAAAGATTACTTCAAGATCAAAATTTAAAGCAAAACAGGAATCATTTAAAAAAAAGATTCCCAACTCTTTTAGTCATTTTATATTAAAAAAAACATTTATAACACATTAAAAGCATTTTTGAAAAATCATATCTCAAGGAGGAAAGACACAAATATGATGAATGAGCTATAATTTAATTGACATACACTGACAAGTGTTTTCACACCTGCATATATAAATGGAGATGACCATTACCTGGAATTTGAACATGTGAGATTGTGTTAAGATCTACATTAAAGTACACAGAAAGTTGACACTTTAAATTGCTGTCCGGTTTTCAGAGGATCTTTTATGCATGTTTAGCATTAGAAACCATAGAAAATCGTCCGGTTTTCGGAATTCAGAGGTTCCGGTATTCAGAGGATTTTTTTTCAATGAACATATACGGAGAAAATACGGGACTTTTAAAATGGTCCGGTTTTCAGAGGATTCCGGTTTTCAGAGGGTCCGGTTTTCAGAGTTTTTACTGTAGTTTGAAGAGACATATAGGCTGAACGTGGTAGGATGTTGTAATTTGTTATATGTATTTTTTCTATATTGTACCCTATATTGTACATAACACAATGTCACTCTAATAAAATTTAATTACTTACTTTCTAACTTAATACCTTATTAATTTATAATAAATTTATATTACTTTAGAAGTCTGTATTGAACAAAATATCCAAAAAAAGTTACAGAAGCCAAAAAAACATGAAATATTGCATTCCATATTATTTCAAACTCCAATTATACTCAATTAAAACCCAACAAACTACCAATATAAGTGATAGACCTCTAAATCTTTGTTTTGACATAACTAACTTAGAATCATCAATATAAGTAAACAATTACATATAAATATGAATAACAATACATGTAATTAAAACTAGAAATAAACACATACTACATGAAAAACCAATAAACCTGGTAAACATCAAAAAAGTTGAAAATGTCATAATTCATTTATAAAAAAAATTAAGAAGTATGAAAATCATATGTCAGCAAAAAAAGCATTTTATACAGACACATGACAGGTTAGACATTTTTTCTGTCCTTTTAAACATCACATTTGCATTTCCAATAACAGTTAAATCAATTTCTATTTTTTTTGTATATTTGTAAATTATGTTTTTGAGGCCTACATGTAAAATTGGGTAACCAAATGTATACCCTCAGTAAATAAAGACTTTGCTTGTTTCCTTGCTTCCTTACTTGCTTTCATAGTCTTACTTACTTACTAACTTCTGAGTAAATATTGTCACAAAACCTCAACAAGAAATGTAAAAACTTACTCTAATAATGAGAAGAAGTCCACTATATCATATTCTGACGAGTTGTTGAACCATCCCAGCAGTATATCTGTAATTCAAATTATTTTGTAAACATGTGATGCACTCATTTAATTAAATTCCACACAGAAAAGAAGTTTGAAATCTTGAAAGTTTGTAAAGTTAACCTTTGGGCTGCAGAAACAAAAATTCTCCCCTCCCGCCCAAATATCAACGGATTTTTATGTTTATCCATCAGGGCTGCGTCTTCCTTTCAGTCTGTACTCAAAAAAAATTTTTCCAAAAAGAAAAATGGTTATGTCCGGTTTGAAAGATGGAAGCCCTTTTAAGATATTTAAGGGTTTGGGTTAAGAGTTTTTATCAAAGGGTCCCCCAAGTTGTCTTTAGTAAAGGTCTTGTTCAGAGTAAAACCTGACCCTGGTTTAAATGATGGCAAAAACCTGAGATATTAGCTGTATCTTTCACAGATTTACCCCCCACCATTCTAGTATTAATGGATTGACCTTTTTCAATTCAGACAAAATCCCCCCATCTCTTGAAAATTTTAAACATTGTACGACTAATAAAAGAATGCAGACCATGATTGGACCGACAGAAAAGCAGTGTTTTTTTTTTCGTCTGACAGTTGATGGGTGAATTTAGTCGTCCGTAGCTGTTAATACTAAATATTTACCTATTATGTCTTGTCCCTCCTTTGGGCCATGGTTAAGGGGGGTGGCTTGAATAACACCCCCCTCAACTTGTGTTAAAACCCTCCCAGGAATTTTGATTTTTCATTGAGAAGTTTATACAGTCACTTGTGGAAAGAAAATGGTTTATTCGGCTCCCCACTATTTTGGGAAAAATTTTATCAAGAAGGTTACAAGAGTGGTTTTATTTGCAGGGGTTATTTTTTCAAGGGATTTACAAACTGTATAAAAAAAATCTCCACAGGTAGATATTGAGAATATGTAGGAAGCACACTAGGAGATCTTTGATTTCTGTGACATCGAGTTTTTGATACTGGTAAACTTTAGGTGATGACTGCGTGACACCTGGTGTAAGGGTGGTGATGGAACTTTGTCTGTAAATAAACAAAAGTCAGTTTGATACATGTATTAAATATAATCTAACATGATAACATTTGTTTCACAGATAAATTTAATATCATGTTTAAGAAAAAGCAATACTGATACACCAATATGACATCACTAAATGATGACGCACTCTGACTTCCCTTCAAGCTGTGCAAAAATTTTTCTAACCACATTAGAGCAAAAGAATGAAAAGCAGACAAAGGGATTTATAGTTACTAATATTAGGTATCAGTCAATTAGAACTTAATCACTTATTAACCAATTTAACATGATTTGGTTCTTTAAATATTTATCTTAAATTTTATAACTGTCGACCAATTGATATAATTCTGGTTTTATATTTTTATATATTATTCTATAATGGTGTCCCAATTCATATAAAACACAAATACATTTATGTTGTTTATTGTGCAATACATTACATATTTATCATCTTCAATCACTCAGAATAACATATTTGTGATAAATTCCCATAAAGTCTGTCCTTGACCTTGGTATCATTTGATCACACAATAAACAACAAAACTCAATAGTGTTGGACTGTGAATTGGGCGATCCTGGTTTGATTCCTAGACGGTGCAGGTCAATTTGTTGTGATTGATCATGAAATCCTTTCTATGGTCATTTGCACCGAACCTTTGCTCTAGTATGTACAGAAGGTATCAGTTCCTTGTGAAAAAGAAGGCAACTAGAAGTTAGTAGGTGTACTGGTAGCCCAGGAATGATGTGGTTACTCAATTGTGCCCTCGTAAAGCCAATGTGGCTTACTGCTGTGATCCGGAGTGAAAACTTCCAACACCAAAATTTGTGATTTATCCAATTATTTAAAACCAAATAATATCAAATTAAACTTGATTATTATAATCTTACAAGAATGCTTGCATTAGACAATAAAATGAAAGATGTAAACTTCTTTAAACTGTACTGACCTTGAGTGACCTTTGTCTTTCTCTTTACTAGTGTCTGTCTTTGTGTCTGTTGATGACCCTAGCTAGCCAGTGAGGAGGACGAACCTGGTCCTTTAGACTTCAAATTTCTACAAGATGACCTAAACACAATATTTTAGATATTATATTTTAAGACACTAAACAATCGATTTAACATCTAAATTCTAAAATAATAAGTCTGTTTACATGCACCTGTATGTATAATTATTCATTTATGTTAAACCTTATCGCACACCAAAAAAAAAACATATATATATATAGGAATCTAAACATAAAATTATATAAATATAATTTCCAAAATATATCATTTCGAATAATACTGTGCTGCTAATATCTATTTCAAATACTCTTGTTACATCTATTTCAAATTAAACTAACTTTTAAAGGAAAAAAAGATAATAAACATTGCTAAATACTAAAAGCCTACCGTTGGTTCTAGTTTAAGCATACAGACTAAGACACCTGTCTTGCCAAAGCATGTAGTGACTTTATTAACCACTTAGCACCATAATTATATGACTTACCATGAAACTAGTCTATCTCCAACTATATATCTATAATTTATTTCATACAAGTCCTTACATATAATTATATCCCAAAACCAAAATTAAAACTAAATCTATAAATAAACAAGAAGAATCGGATCAATTTAGGTAAGAATCTAATTTTTTTCAAGAGTTCATTTAAAATATTTAGTTCAATATAAGATTAAAGAATAAATTATCAGTTCATTTTCAAAGATTCAAAGAAATTGCATTAGTTTATTTCAAAGATTGAAAAAAATCTTACAATATCATAGCATCGATCATGCATAAGTATCAAAATGCATGTACATAATTATGCAACTATAGTTTATGTTTTTTATACAACCATTAATTTTAAAAATTTCTCCATTTCCAGTATGTTATTGTGTTGTTATTGATTAATTATCTATACATAAATTTATTTCATAATTCCAGTAAAAATTGTCAGGTAACTTCCATACATAGTGAAATAGCTAACTTCGATACATAGTGAAATAATACGTGGTTACTGCTTATATAAGAAGTTAAATAAAATGTGATATAGCTATAAATTGTACATTTTACAATACACAAATGTGATATCCATGTGAATATATCATCTTTATTAATGAAAAATATGAAAAATATATCACTGTACAGTCAGATCTCTAGGAATTCAGGTCTATATAAAATCTAAATGTAATTTGTGTTTAATTACTGGCAGGTTGCATTGACTGCTCTCTTTTACTGTAAATCAAAGAACCTCAGAAAGTCAACACTGCAAAGTTCTTTTAGTTTATACTAAATCTATTTTAGTTTAATTGTGTTGGAAGCTATAAGCTTATTGAAACAATCTGTTCCTGGAAACAACCAGTAATAAGCAAAATTTGTATAGTTTCTTGCTCACGAAAACAATGGCTTGCCTCAGACCACATTTGAACAAAAGTGGCCAGCAATCCTTACATTACTAATGTGACTCTTTAAACACTTGGTCACATCGCCACATCCAAAGTTCTTTTGAGCTGCAGGCACAAGCAAGCAACAAGTACATTTGAGCCGCGCCATGACAAAACTAACATAGTGCGTTTGCAACCAGCATGGATACAGACCAGCCTGGCCCTTCCGCGCAGTCTGATCAGGATCCATGCTGTTCGTTATCAGTTTCTCTACTTGTAATAGAGTTGGTAAGCAAACAGCATGGATCCTGATCAGACTGCGCGGATGCGCAGGCTGGTCTGGATCCATGCTGGTTGCAAACGCACTATGTTGGTTTTGACGTGACACGGCTCATTTAATAACATCAGTAGATAGACTTTTAAAATGTCAGGGTTCAGACCCGCTGCTGTGAAGAGCAAATGATTCAAATTCAGCAACACTACTCAGCCACCGAGACCACCATGGTTAATATTTTCTTTCTTTATCATAGCACATATCAAAGAATTTCACAGATCTGACTGTATAGATGACATACAATGTGTTTTATGATATAAGAAAAGTTGAAAGAGAGATTAAAATGTTAAACTGTATTCTCTTGATAACAATTCAATTAAAATTACATTTTTTTAACTTAAGCTTTCAATGGTCATTTTACTAATTTTAAATTTTCTGTTTATAAAAAAATATTTAAACATTCAGATTTACATTTAATTTACATACAGCTGCTTGCTGACATCAGGAAAAAGATCACATTGTCTTAAATACTGAGAATTTGCTTAAATTCATGGTCATTAAATTTTCGTGGTTTTGTCATCAAGAACATTTTTGTGAGTTCTAAAATTCATCGGCTGTTTATTTTTCCAAAATGTAAATAATGTGATGAAAAATAATTTTATAGCAGTCAAAATGAAATTTTGTTAGATCTTGTGCTAGTGGATTGACCTAGCCATGAAAAATCACGTAAATTAGTTCCCCACAAATAATAATGATTTTGCAGTAACCTGTAAACATGAATCATGATAATATATTAAACTGTTTTAGAATTCCATATTTAGCAAAATTGTGATAAATCTATATTTATAAATTTTTCTAAACTCATTCTGCAATGTTTAATCGTTCAAACAAATTTACAAGAGAACACAAGTAAAAACATTCCAATCTCTCTCATTCAAAACACAACACAGTACAGACAGCCGAGTACCAAAAGCCCGAATTAATACGCTAGTTTGTGACTTGGTTATATCAATACAGAATTATAAAGGATAGATTTAAAGTAGCAAAAGAAATACTGACTATGATGTATTCTACCTTTTCCATAAGGTACTGCAAAATAATTAAACATTTTTCTATGATATAATATACATAGCAAATATATATGATGTCCAAATTTCATATATAAAATTAGGATTACACCCTACATAGGCTATGTATCCGTAAAGCATCACCTGCTTGAATATAAGAACAATTCAAAATTCTCCATCATCGGCTGACAGCATATTAAACTTCTCTTGAGTGCTTGACAGTGTGAAATTCTCAAAGGGGAAAAATTCAGTGAAAATCAATGCTAGAGTTATGGTTCTTGGTAAATGTTGTACAATTAAACCTCAAGACACATGTGAAGTTTCATAAGAATATCTTTAGTGGTTTTTGATAATAATAAATGTTTGAAAGAAATGGTTCCATTATATTTATAAAGTATTATACATAATTTACAACATTCTCCATCCAAAATCCTGAAATCTAAGTCATTTCTAATAGTCATAAATCACCACAGGTAAATTACTAAAGCTGCTCCCATTAAATGATTACCATTTAAATCCAGTCTTTTAACAAAACTGATCATATATTTTTATTCTTCGTTTTTTGTTTGTTTGTTTTTTAAATTTTAAAGCTTAAAATCCACACATGACATTCTCTACTAAACTGTACAGTATGAAAACAACAATCATACAGTTTACTGCTCTAAATAAACTTAACCATGCTGTATAACCAAAAATTAAGTATATCCCAAAATTTTGAAAATTTACTATATATACATACATCAACATGCTTTCTATAACATTTTTCTCTTACAGTGAAATATCAATAGAATGTCACAAAGTCACTGCAATTAAAACAGCAAAATTAAAAACCACGCATAATAAATTTCCACAAAACTCACTTTTAGTGCCTGCGATCATATCAAAAACAGAAGAGTCACGTTTGGAAGGTTCTGTGGGTTGTGGCATTGATATCACGCTGCGATGCTTGCTTTGAGGCGTGTGTCCGGCTGATACCGATGACGGTTTGCTTTCGCTTTTACTGGAACCGACGTCTCCGTTCACCACTGAACCCGGTGCAGACGGTGCTGCATGTTTCGGAGATTTGTTGTCATCTGACTTAATAAGACGATGTTTGTTCTCCAGGAGTACTGATATCAATGGTAGGTAAAGGGCGGCGATACGACCTTGAAGGGCCTGTAATTTTTATTAAGAATGAATGAATGAATGAATGAGTGAATGAATGAATAAATGAATGAATGAATGAATGAATTAATTAATGAATGAATCATACTAGCATGTTGAATAAAAAGCACGCAAATTAACACAGTCAAAACTTTCAAGCACCTACACATGTAGTGGAAAATGAGATTTGAATCCATTGTCAAAACAGCCCTTATATTTGTTGAAATTAAATCTAAACAATCTGATAATAACAACATGTATACATTAAACAGATCAAGCACATGTACAATTTGCCTGAAGATCTTACCAAACTTCAATATTCCTGTAACAAATTTAGAAGTTAAAATAACAGTCGACAGCAAATAAGCTTTACAAAATTTATTTTAATGAATCTGCTTAGTATTCTGACTAAACACTTACAGGTTTGGAGTATCTGTCATCAAAGGCATGTTTCGCAAACTGGTCTCTGAGAACATTTATTGCACATCTACGTGTTTCTTTTGACTCATTTAGCGCCATTTTAAGCTCTTGTAGAATCAGACCTGGCAGGTAATGAGTTTTACGATATTCCTCTGATAGTGTGTAGTCACTCTTCAGATCTGTAAATATCACATCATATTATAACATACAGGATATTAAATGAGTGTAGATTTAATACTAAATTTATTGGACGAGTTGAATAAAATCATATTCTTTTTATTTTAACGAGTTCAATAAATTTAGTATTAAATCTACACAGATATATCTTTTTATCACATATCTAAAATAGGAACGGTTTACAGTTAAAAAGAGTCAGTTTTCAATGACACGCCTATAGTGTAACGCTAACATTAGTGCACTTTAACACTATGTTTGTATATAACGCAAATGATGTCACATCAAAGTGTTATTACATTAGTGTAATTTCGTTTTTAATAAATGGCTTTATTGTGTTTAGGTGATAATAAACAACTCATATCTCAACCATTATAATATCATAACCCTTAACCTGGTGAATTTCATAAAATAGACTTGCTCATCATCCATTTTTGTACCTGTCCATTATCAATATTTTTTTTAATTATCTAAATCGCCCTTCAGCTTTTCTTATGGTTAAATATGTTATTTTTGGATAAATCATTTCATATAATTGTCAAATCAAAAGAATTAAGGTGGAAAATGAATCTTGCCGATGACAAAATACATAAACAATGAAGAAATCCCTCGATACCTCTAATCTACCTGTCCACTCTCTGTATTTAAATTAGTAAAGCAGACAATTTGTTCCCTGATCTGCTATTTTTAGAAACAAAGTTAACATCCCTGGCGCGTTTTAAATAGCTCTCAGGATGCTGTTTTGAATAGGGCTTAACTTTGATATGAGGTACATTTCCAAGATATTATTTTATTGAAATATTTACTTTGAAACAACACAGAATTGTTTTTCCGATAGAAAATAAAAACTAAAAGTTGCTTTAAAATTTTAAGTTTGTAAGCGAACAGTATAGAGCCTGTTCAGATTGCTCAGATATGCATGCTTAGGGCCTAGGTAGGGCTAAACAGTTACAGCAGGTGAAGGGTTAAATCACCCTGTATCCTAAATAAAACTGTATAATTACTAAAAAAAAAAATAACTACCGGTATAATTGTTAAGTGCACTTAACAATTTAAGAATGTAGGAACTGAAATCACACTATAAGTAACTTACAGGACTGGTGTAAACTAAAGTTCTTACAGGTGTAAACTAAAGTTCTTATCTAGAAATGTGTAATGATTTATTTTTTCCTATGTTCACTCCAACTTTAGTAAAATATTCGATAGATATCTGAATTTTAAAATCATACCAAATCTACCATACAAAATGTAAGTTCACTTCTTTCTCAATCAATTACAAGGCATTCATGAAAATGTAAGGCATTCATTTGTCTGATTTAGCTATACTATAAAATTTGTTGCTACAATGTTGGTTTATACAGAATTTATTTCAGTTCGATTGTGCAGGAAGCTATAAGCTTATAAACGCACTTTCGAATCCGTTCCTGGGACCAACCAGTACTGAGCAATGAGTGTAAATTTTCTTGCTCAAGGAAACAACCACTTGCCCCTGTCAGGGTTTGAACCAATGCGGCTAGCGATCATTAGATTACTAGTCCGAAGCGTTAACCACTTGGCCATGCCGCCACTTTAATGTTACAAAGTTGCTAGCTTTATTAAGTGTACATTGACTCTAAGTTATCCTTCCATATCTTATTTCAAGCAGAACTCTAGCAAATCGAAAGCTATTTCACTGTTCATGTCCATCAATGAAAATCTAAATATAGCTTTGATTTTAAATGACTTTTAAGTTTAAAAATATCAAAGGAAATTAATAAATACACTAAGAAAGCATACTTTGTCTTTTCCACAAAGTATTAAATTAATTTTTCCTAGGCTTTTGAATGACCCTATTTAATATCAAACACGGATAAATTTCAATAAACATTAATTAAAATTTCGATATTAATTTAAATTAGCTAATACTATCTATATTATGCAAATAAAACATAAATATAAATCAAATAACCTTATGCAAACAATGACTGTATTAAAACATACAAAAAAAATTATATATCTCAAGGGGACACTTTATTGGTTAGTTCTAATAAAAACAAAATCAATTTGTCAGGAAATATGAGTATTTCTAAAATCAGGAACTTGAAACTCTGAAATTATTGGCTTCAATTAAAATTGGTTTTTTTCTCTCTCATCTTGTATGTTTGAACATGACCATTTGAAAGAAATCAGGCAAATGATGTCAAAATTACAAGTTGAGGTCTCAAAAATAACTAAACATGAGTAAATGTTCCTCAAATGTGTAAATATAACTAATTTTCAATATTAATGCAATTACAATGTAATTACATACTAAAACCTGACTGGTTACTTTAATATTTGATAAAGTATCCCCTTTAGATAAAATCGGCCAAAACAAGCCATGCAGCTAAAAAGCAAAATCACATCAAAATGCATTAATTGTTGAAATCATTATCATTCTGTTGTATTGTGAAATATTGTTGATTTTTATGCAAATATATGCAAAAGGAAAAAGTCCTTTAGTATTTTTCTAATTATAGGAAATGTACTTCACTAATATATCTATTTATAGAACAAAAATTTCATTATATCTATTTATAGAACAAAAATTTCATTATATCTATTTATAGAACAAAAATTTCATTATATCTATTTATAGAATGAAACAGAATTACATTTAAATCAAACATATTCTTTATACAGAAAATGAGATTCATTACACACATGATAATGACTTCATGAAAGAACTAATAATAAATCAGCATAAAGTTAAATAGCAACAAAACAATTTATCACCATAGCAATTGAATATTAGTTCTACATCTGGTTGAATAACAAATTCTGATTGGTCATTCTTAGAAGGATCTATTTAATAAAAGCATACTACATGTACATGTATATCTTTTGCCATTTCTAGAATGTCAAAGAATGCAATTTAGTTAACAATCAAAAGAATGCAATGTAATTAACAATCAGCATTTATCATCAATTTATAATCAATTAGTAAATTTGATGGAAAATCATTCAAAATGGCAAATTCCATGCAAAGCAATGGTGTGGACATGCACTTGTGATAATAAAATTACTACACATATTTAGCAAGAGCTGTCCATAAACAGTACCCTCAACTATTCTCAGTGCTTGACAGTAAGAATTTAAGGGCATAACCTAATATATTGGATGATCGCAGAAAACAAGTATGTGAAGTTTAAATTCCCTTCAGTAGTTTTGGAGATACCAACTAATATTAAACTTGCACGCAAAAACTTTACTGAAGTGTGACGCTGACAACAACTCTCCTCCCTTTTCTTTGAATAGTCCAGCTAAGAACTAATTAAAAATCTATATTTCTATCACATATATTGTCAAGTGGAGCAATGAAGTTTAATTTTTATGATTTTTTTTTGGTCACACCAACACTGTGAAGGTCATATGAAGACTTTCCAGCTTAACTGGTGAAGGAAGACCTTATTTCATGCATTTAGATAAGCTAGCTGGATAGCTTCCTCACATGGAATAATTAAAAGACTTTTGTGGGATCTAAACCCACAGCAATGGTTTGAAGTCAAAGACCTTAACCACTCTGCCATGATGATGATGATGATGATGATGATGATGATGATTATGATGGGCAATGGTAATGAACATATTATGCTTATGATATGTTGATGATAATTATATTCACAAAAATGTTATTGAAAGTGATGGTGATCTTGATGATGATGATGATGATGATAGTGATGATGATAGTAGTTAAAGCATATTAAAAAGCATAATACAATGTAATCATGATAAAATAATAATGCATAACACAAAACTGATTACAAAGGCAAATGTTATATATAATATCACTACATTATAATAACTGCTTAACTGTTTATATATAATATGTATGTTGTCTTTGTGAAATAAACTCTGATTTATGTGTGTTCCCCCCTCAAACAACTAATTTTGTAATAAACAAAATACATGTATAGGGTATTAGAACAATATATACCTAACCTATGTGCCTTACTAAATCACAATATTCAAAGTGTAAGAAATATGCAGAAATGCAACAGTGCTTAAGGCATTTTCAAGACAAGACATCTGGAAATAAAAGTTAACAAAATGCTAGAAACAACAAAAAAGAATTTAAGAATTAATAAAATAAAAATGTCTGAAAGAGTTGGTGCAAAACTGCTGTATGTTTTACTGTTAAGAGCTACAAACCATTTCACACCAAGCACTTGCAGATTTAAAGCTTGTCAAAATAAGAAGAGGGAAACAAAAAAAGAGTTTCCAAGGAAACAAGGCTGAAAGCTTGGTATCAAAAACTGGTTGTGTCCCATTCTTCATCAAGTCACAACCATTTTACAGTAACAAGCTCTCCACAGATGGAGATAAAGAAATTAGAAACAGGAAGTGCTACCAAGAAATTAAGCTTTCCAAGCAGACGACAAAACTTAAATTGTCAGGAAAAAAAGTGCATAAAACATTTTACCTTCAAGCTTGATGTCTGTTGAACAGTGTGTATAAAACAAGTAGGCAAAGTGTTCACATTTTTCATGATTATAACATTCAAGACAAAAAATATGAATGCAAGAAAGAGAGAAATAATGAAAAGCCTAAAATATAATGATATTGAGTTACAAAAGCTGGAAAAAAATAAAGATGATTAATGAAAAGGGTGTATTAAATTCCTTTCATGTAACAGTGTTAATGAATTTTAATAACCGCATTCGACAATAATTGCAAGGGGAAATAAAAGAAAAATCAAGGTGCTGAATTATATACCCTTATTCTTCATTTAACACAGTAAAAAATAATTATATATACAATATATATATCGAATTATATATGAACTTGACATCAAAATATATATGTTTGAATGAATTTCTTTAATTGGTAATTTAATTAATGATCATTTACTCCCAAAAGTAATGACCTATTTTGTAACACAATACCTCAACATGAAACACTCCAAAGAAATACGGAAGATATATGGCCTACAAAATACTAGACACAAAGTCAAAAGGTGAAACCTATTTGAGTCTTTGGTTTTACTTCACACCCAACACAGTTAAGGTTTGGTGGAGGAAAAACTCAGGTGCCCTTCCGTGTATTACTTCAGGCACAAACAGGCACCTGAGAAGAACCACCAAGGTTTTGTAAGCCAGATGGATAGCTTCCTCACATGAAAAAATCAGAAGTCCCTGGATTCAAGGTTATAGATGTGGGCGGCTACTGGTTAGGCAGGATGTAAACATATCATAATCAAACTCACTGATTTTTATTTGGTTAATACAGAATTTATTTTAGTTCGATTGTGTAGGAAGCTATAAGCTTATAGAAACACTTTCGAATCTGTTCCTGTAACCAACCAGTACTGAACAATGAGTGTAAAGTTTCTTGCCTAAGGAAACAACGACTTGTCCTTGACGGGGTTTGAACCCATGCGGCTAGCGATCATTAGATTACTAGTCTGATGCGTTAACCACTTGGCCATGTCGCCACATATTGATTTTTTTTGTCAATGTTTTCAGTATTATGAAATATTAAACACAAAGCTATCAATTTTAACAAAATTAAGGGTATATAATTCAACATCAAAATACATGTGTTATGTCATTATGTAGTCTTAATGATTCCAAAAATAATCTTGACCTTCTCACATGCCAAAGGTCAACATTATTTTCAATCAAACCAGTATTACTATATATTAACATGTATCACAATCTTTAATTGCTTATGAAATAGCTGGACAGCTAAAATAGTTTCAAACTTTAGAGTAAAAGCAGTTTTAAAGCAACAAATTATTTTTTAACAACATAAGCATGTAGCAAAGTGCAAGTTCCAAAGGAAGAAGTCAAAATAACTTGTAAACAAATTAAATACAGTTTTTCTGAAAAATATAGAATTAATTTTTATGTCACAATGTGTTTAAATATAAAGACACAGTCTGAGAATAAAAATTTCCATTAAAAATCAGTAAGGTAGAATAAAGAGACACAGTCTGGAAATGACTTATGGTACAATTGACTTATGGTACAATTAACTTACAGTTAATAATATCAGTCACATTTAGTATGTATGAGAAAAAAGCAAGGATTAAAAAACTCAAACAAATGACAACTTCGAAAATATTTGAACCTATGATGTTATATTGTTTTATCAGAGATATGCTAACAATTTAGTAATGCTGCTGATGTGTTAACATTCTAGTCATGTTGTTTGTAAACAAGAAGTATATAAATTTGATATAGCAATAATTCTGTGGCAGCCGTTTATTACACTTTTAATGCATGTTAATTAATTATGTGCATTTTCATATGAAGTTATTTATACATTTGTAAGTAAATAAATATATGAATATTTGGTATGTTTAAATGTTAAATGCAATCATAAAAAATATGCATAATAATGGAAATATACAAGTATAGTTTTCATAGTAAAATTTATTCGAACAAAATATATTGTAACAATTTAAAATTCATTAACTTTTTCCCTACTCTTTATATTGTATTAAAGAAACTCCCTGAGGTATTTTGACATGACAAGATTGGAAATGTTTTTTAAGATTTGTGTACTTTTGATGAAAGTTTGGACCAATAACCTGTGTGCAAAATTCTAGATCATTTGCTCAACCTATTTTTCTATTTTTCAAGAAAAATCATTGTAATTTTGCAAAATGACCAAAACTTGAAAGGCCTTTAAATGCTTTTACCTCAAATAAGGCTGTGAATCAAACACAAAATTGATTTTCAATTGAATTCTGAGTATATCTTTTAAGAAAAGAAATCTCCATTCTAAATAACCCACTTGAACTTTGTAAGAATTTCAAACATTATATTCTTAGCCCTTTTGACCTCAGTGGAGCATCTTTAATACTTATTTCTCCGGCCTAATTAATGACAACCATTACCATACTATTAACATAATAAAAATGTCCTAGTTTGAATATCGTGAACTTATGATTCTTAACTATAATAGAGCTTTGAAGACTCAGGTTTAGCAGCACAATGTACAGAATTGTATTAGGCAGCAAAGATGAAAATAACCTGGCAAAAATTATGTGCCAAATAACCTGGCAAAAATTATGTGCCAAATGACCTGGCAAAAATTATATGCCAAATGACTTGGCAAAATTATGTGCCAAATAACCTGGTAAAATCATGTGCCAAATGACATGGCAAAACCATGTGTCAAATAACCTGGTAAAATCATGTGCCAAATAACCTGGCAAAATCATGTGCCAAATGACATGGCAAAATCATGTGCCAAATAACCTGGTAAAATCATGTGCCAAATAACCTGGCAAAATCATGTGCCAAATGACATGGCAAAATCATGTGTCAAATAACCTGGTAAAAACATGTGTCAAATAACCTGGTAAAATCATGTGCCAAATAACCTAGCAAATTGTGTGCCAAGTAATGCCAAATAACCTTGAAAATCATGTGCCAAATAACCTGTTAAAATCATGTGCCAAATAATCTGGAAGAATCATGTGCCAAATACCCTGACAAAATCATGTGTCAAATAACCTGGTAAAATTATGTGCCAAATAACCTGTTAAAGTCATACCTCCTATTTCAATATCATTTTCATATTTAAGAGTTAATACCAAAAATAAAACATCAACCTGTTGTTTAATTTTTCCAAAACCATTTTGTCAGTAGCAAATAATTTAACACTTCTACTGCCAAGCCCCAAAAAATTACCCAAAACATTTGTTATTCTAAAACTCTTGTTTACTATGAACTTTTTAACTTTTTTTTGTACTGACAAATGAGAGAAGAGATATTTACCTTTGTATGATTTAATAAGGCCCCTCCTCATTAGTGGTAATGATAAAGGAATGTAATGTTCATGACTGCTGATGATTCGTAGAAACTCAAACTTAAATTCATGTAGCATCTGAAAATAAAAATAGAAAATTCAGTGTGAGCATTGTTTAAAATGAATATTCAGTCATCTACAACTCAGAAACATTATTTCTCTGAATGTAAAAGAATTACATATAAAAACTTAAAAACATATATGAGAGTCAGCTAACACTTTTCATTTGTTGGGTTTGAAGTACATTTTGTAATACTGTAAAAGGTAAGATGGTGACTTTCCAGCTTTCCTGAAAAAGAAAGATCTTAGGTTTTCAATTATGCATTTTTTCATAAAAAGAATCCAAAGTCCCTTGTAAAAATCAAACCTCAGTAGTAAGGTTTTAGCTCTGTTACTTGTAATATTGTAAAATGGATTTGTTCTTTTTTGAATTAAGGAAGATACCAGAAACTTTATGATAAAAATATATATTAAGCATTTAGCTTTTACCATCCCATATACAATCAAAACTGTTGACAAAGGTCACCTAAAGGAGATACCAAGCATGGCCTTTCTAGACAAGTGGTCTTTATTTTGCAGGTGACTCACACAAAGTGTTGTTGAGCAGTGGCTTTAATTAACAGGGTGGTCTTTACTTACACATGGTCTTTAACACAGGTTTGACTGTATAGACAAAAATCTCGGGCATGATTTTGTTATGTCCTTGTTAAATTAAGGTACAGTATAAAGTCAGGTTAGAATGTGCAAGCATTTCTGGTTATAAACTGGTGACATATAAATCATTCCTGTAACTAAGGTACAAATAATTCAAAGGGTTAATGAACATGATACAGGTATGAGTTTAAATATTTACCCTATGTTCAACTACAGCAAAGCTAAGTAAATGATGAGAAATGAGTTGGAACACAACACCTCTGTCCATCAATGTGAAACACATCTGTAATACACAAAACATATCAGTTAAAATCATTTGACCAAAACTGTAATCTTGACATTCATGTTCATTTTTTGGTAAAACAAATGTATGTGTAATTGTTTTGCCATCTTATGTTTTTTTTGTATTAACTATTTTTCATAACACTAGCTTTCTTTTTGGTTCTTCTTTTTATTTTCTATGATCAAAAAGGCTAAATTTGAAAATTTCTAAAATTGGAAAAAAATTGTCTTCTAATTTTTGTTATACTCTATTTCAACATACTTTGACAAAGTAAGCAAGACTGAAGTTTGCATTTCTTGTCTCCCTATGAGCCTCCTTGTATTTACTGGTTATGTATGGTGTTATAGTCTGTATCAAAGTTTGTAACTTAAACTGGTAATCACTGGAAAATCTCTCATTTCTCGGCATCTGAAGAGAAAAAAAGGTTATATCAAACCCTTAACACAATAAAGATCTTCAATAGACCTAACAATCTTTCAATCTTAATTATTATTTTAGGGGGTACATAATAGCAAAAAGTGCCCACCATAATCAGATGGAATGAATGCACTGGCTGATCTTATTTTATTTTAGTTAGATTGCATTGGAAGCAATATGCCTTTTGAAACACTTTCGAATCTGTTCCTGGAACCAACCGGTACTAAACAGTGAATGTAGAATTTCTTGCTTAACCCTTTCACTGCCATAGGGACGGCTCATGCCGTCCCTGTTATTTTCGGCGTATTTGCCATATGGACGGCTTTAGCCGTTTCTATTATAATAATAGTAATAATAATAAATTAATAATAATTATAATAAAAATAATAATAAATATAAAGAAAATTATACCATCGACAATGATTATTATTAAACTCACAGATTTGGAAACATATATAATAAATATAATACTAATAATAGATAATAATAATTATATTAATTAATGATATAGTAATTTCTTAGAAAACCCTCTGGCAAATAGGTGATCAATAAAACAATAACCCTCTGGCAGCGAAAGGGTTAAGGAAACAACAGCTTGCCCCTGACAGGGTTTGAACCCACTTGGTCAGCAATCCTTAGATTACTTATCTGACATGTTAACCACTCGGTCACACCATCACAGGCTGATCTTGGTCTGAACTTGTTACAAGGTTAAAATTTAAAATGAAAGAATCATACATGCATATTGTTGTAAAAGTTAGATACATTATCTAATGTGGCTAATCTTTATATAGCAAATAATAAATTGTTCAAGAACAAAATATGAGCCGCGTCACGACAAAACCAACATAATGGGTTTGCGACCAGCATGGATCCAGACCAGCCTGCGCATCCGCGCAGTCTGATCAGGATCCATGCTGTTCGCTATCAGTTTCTCTACTTGTAAAAGGGTTGGTTAGCGAACAGCATGGATCCTGATCAGACTGCGTGGATGCGCAGGCTGGTCTGGATCCATGCTGGTCGCAAACACATTATGGTGGTTTTGTCATGACGCTGCTAATATTTTTATTCATCATATAAATGTTCATACTAAATCACTTTAAAACTCTTATCAATTTTTTTTTTTGAAGGAACATTTTATTAAGAATTATCAAATGAAACATTCCTACTATTTTTATCAATATCTGAAATATTTACAGAAAATATGGTTTCATTTATCACACAAGAGATTCTCCTATTTTTTTTCCCATTCATTTTCATTTCTTCAATAAACTTTCATATAATGTCAGTAATCAGCTTAGTTTAGATTAAATGTTGCAAGCTACCTCATGGACATTTCCTAATGATTAAAGTATATAAAGCTATATATCTGATGCAAAAATTATTGTTTGAATTTTAAAAAGTATACTTCCAAAATGCTTGTATGAAATAAATATGGTAATTTATTGCTTTAAAGGCGAATGGCGCATGCACAAAAATCTTTGCTAAACGGATAAAACCCTACTTAAAACAGCAAAATAACATTTTATTCTGTTTACATACATTATTCATGTGTATTAAATGAAAGAGACATTTTATGTTGCAACTTTTTTGGGAATCAACCATATAATAATGGAACCAATATAACTTTACTGTTGATACATTTTATCAAAATATTTCATAAGATATAGATTTATACCCTTTATACACAATACAAAGAAACAGACTATAGTTATCATGTTATTTACCTTGACTCTCTCACCATCAATTAGATACTGGGTCATACTCTTGATAAGTATTTCAAAGAAGAACCACGAGTTGTTCAGGAACTTCACCACCACCACCTGATCTGCGTTGGCAGGCCGTAAAATCATTGTCAGACTTTTTGCCAGCTCCTCGTGTACTGTCTTATGTTTACTGCCTTTTGGAACAGGCTCTGCACGGAATATGAACTGAAAATGACACAATACAGTAAAAATGTTTGACGTCTGTCAAATTTGCTATATTATAATTATATGAAGGGATGATTTAGCCTAAATTCAGAACTAACTAAGATTGACATCATGGCTGTGAAAAAAAATGCTTCGTAATAATTTTACAATTCAACAGTTTGTGCAGGATATACTTCTGTTACTTTCTAATGTTCAAATGTTTTTTTCTGCAAACACATTTTGTGTTTTAAACTATTTTCATGATTTCTTTATGTAAAATAGTAGTAACTTACCTTCACATATTTTTCCAACATTTCTAACTTCTCAGCATCCTGTACTTCTGACACGATGTGGATAACAACCCTGAAATATAGACATTCATATATCACATTAAGACATCATAATTGAGCCACGTCGCGACAAAACCAACATAGTGCGTTTGCTACCAGCATGGATCCAGACCAGCCTGCGCATCTGGGCAGTCTGATCAGGATCCATGCTGTTCGCTATCAGTTTCTCTACTTGTAATAGAGTTGGTAAGCGAACAGCATGGATCTTGATCAGACTGCGCGGATACGCAATATGTTGGTTTTGTCGTGACGCGGCTCATATGATACTAAAACTATGATATACAATGTGAAATACAATATTTAGACAAGATCTTACCCCTGCATATCTTGTACAATGGACTTGCCTAATTTTTATATGAAATTTGGAATAGTTCATCTAGAGTTAAAGGAATTTCAGTATTATTATACTTAATTAAGCAGTAATTTAGGACATACGTCCTCTCAAATGCATGCATGTGGCAGGTTAAAAAAATGTTGCACTGCTGTTGGACAATTCAAAAGTAGGTAAATAAATATTTGAAAAACTTCTAAAATGTGATTGGTTAAAATACAGAACACTACTATTGGACAATTTTAAATGAGAATCAACCAATCAGTTGCTGTAATTATAAACTGATCTTAAACAGCAAAATGTAAAGCTATGTGCCAAGTTTTTAAACATAGCATCCATTTTAGGAATAATATTGATTTGCATGAATGTGAAGAAGTTGAAAAGGTACAGATAATGGTATTAGTAAGTATAAATTTTACCTGACAGCATTCATGGAAATGTCTTCACTTTGTGTATTGGCTACAAGTTTAAACAGCATGTTCAGAATGGTGGGTAGGAACTGTATATATGCACTGACATCTACTGCATGAAGGGACTGTAATATATATTATATAATTTACCTTATTATATAATGGATGGTAAAATATAAGATAGTTTAGCAGGCATTGTAGGGATGTGGTAATATTTTAAATAATTTGGTTATATTCTGAATGATGTGATAATCTTACAGTAATGTGGCAAAATTTTTAAAGTGATGTGGTAAATTTTGATATTGTGTGGTAATATCTTGAAATGATGTGGTAACATTTGAAATAGTATGGTACAATTTAAATGATATTGTAAAATTTAAAATGGTGTGGTAAAAGTTGAACAAAGATATAATATTTGAAATAGTGTTGTAAAACTTTAAAGGGATTTTATTATATTTGATACAGTATGGTTAAATTCTGAAGTGATGTAGAAATATATGATATAGTGTGATCATATTTGATGAGATGTTATAATATCTGATATAGTGATGTAAAAATTGAATTAATATTAAGATATTTCAAATAATGTGGTAAAGTTAAAAGTGATATGGTGATATTTGAAACAGAGTAGTAAATCATGAAGTGAATTGGTAGATGATATTTGAAATGGTGGGAAAATGTTTGAAAGAGTGTGGTAACATTTCAAATAATGTGGTAATATTTGAGTTGTATGTCAATAATTGGTAATCAACTTAAACTTCAATTACCCTCAACATAATTTATCAAATGACCATAGAAAAAATATCATTGTAATACTTTAGGCAAATCTTAGGATGTGCAAGACAAAATTTGTAAAATATATACAAAAATAATCCCATTTTTCCACAAAATATGTGTCATTGTTGGCAAATACATGTTAATAGTGTAATTTATTCAAGGAAAGGAGGGAAAGTACAAAAATACTATTAGAAGATGATAAACTTAAATATATGTAATATATATTGTGAGAAAGAGTTTACCACAGGTGAATTATTGATACAATTTTACATGTATATGAAAATTATATGTAATATCCTTCATTTTCAATCATTTCGAAAAGAAGCAAATTTTTAAACAGTAGCATAGCTGTAACCACTGAACTCCTTTCAAATTAAACCATCTTTATATTAACAATACACATACATATGTACATGGCATAGTACTGACCAAGTATGTAAGTTCAATATCTATGATTTAAATTTTTACCCCCCTAAAGTTGTAAAATGAACTTGCCCTGTTTAATATTTTAGAAATTTGTTATTTCTATGGATTTCAATATGGAAATACTCAAATAGAGTACAAAACAGTTTATAGATAGATCAGATTAAAGAAGGCTTGGCTGATATGGCTCTATTCTTGTGACTTAAGCCTGTCTTCTTAAAAGCTAGCTCTAAAGAGGACAATTTTGGTATGCAGTATTTTCAATGCAAGCATAAATACCCAGAAGCAAATACTTATGCACCATTTCTGTTGTGTTTTTTTTACTGTGAAATTCATTAATAAGCTCCTGAATAAGAAAGCTTAAGCCTTTTACTAACCAAGCCAGGTGAATAATGTTTCATGTATAACAGCATGGTGAATGTTTAAATACATTATTTCAAGGAGTAAAATTCAGTTAGTTTTATTTGTTTGTTTTTTTTCTGTTTTTTATTTTACTCAAGGAAAAAATGAAAAATTCCCTCTTTTAGCCTAATTAATAATATTTCCAACTTTTATTATTAATACCATTTCACTTTTATTAAATAAAGCACACAAAAAATCCAAAATTTTCAATCATTAAATTCTTAAACAAGAGCACCACATGCAGTGCTAACACTCATACTTTTAGGGCAATGAGTATCAAAAGTATTCTTAGTTAAAAAGGGGCATAACTCCTAAATATTTTAATTTCAGAATTATGCCCCTTGTCTTACAACTTTTGTTCTGATAATGAAGAATTACAAGTTTCATGTTAAACTTTGATTATTTTGAAATCTTTTTTCTTAATAGATCATTTTGATTAAGAAAGGTCATAACTTTGAATATAGCTTTCATAATCATTCCGACAACAACGACCATGTCAACAACTACACAGCAATCATAATAGCTCAAATTTTTCTTTTAATTAGATGAGCTTAAAATGTTTAACAAAGCTTGTTCCACGCACTGTTTTCATAATGATAACTTTTTGTCATTGTAATAATAGCAAATGTAATTTAGAACAACTTCAAATGTCTAGTTGTATCTAAAATATTATAATTAAATTCAACATCATCAACATTCAACACCCAACCTATGGTTGATCCAAAATTTATTTAGGAAATTAATATGGAGAAAATTTATAAATTGTGTACAGATTAAAGCAAATCCGAAACTTGTATCAAAATAGATCAAATTCTAGCAATCTAAGTAAAGCATACATAATTTCAAAAGTAATATTCTATTTTGAGTATTAAAACAATACTACATGTACATCACTACTTATTTATTATACCAGAGGCAATTATTCCCTTCACCTATAAATTTTATGAAAAATTAGAATAATAAAAATGATAATGATATTGATGATGATCATAACTAGAAATGTGTCCATAGGACACGGGTGCCCTCACACCTCACCAATTTGTCAATCTTATGTCTCTAGGTCAATTTTTGTTTTTTTTGGCTACATGTGCTCAAGTTGAAAACTAAAAATATTTTATCAAGTAAAGGACAAATACTACAAATACTGAATAAATCCAAAAGAAATCCCCAAGGTGCATAAGTACACATGCTGACCAACATTCTTGTAAACTTTCAGGCCTACAGGAAAATACTTTTTGAGTTACGCGCAACACAAGTTGAATATTGTAAATTTTTACTAAGTCAAGGGCAATAACTCTAAAGATACTAATAATATCCACATGAAAATACCCAGGTGCACAACTACACATGCTGAGCAACAATCTTGTAAGGTTTCATGACTCTAGGTCAAATACTTTTTCAGTTATGTGCGACACAAGATGAAAATTGGAAATATTTACTAAGTCAAGGGCAATAACTCTAAAAATACTAATAATATCCACACCAAAATACCCAGGTGCACAACTACACATGCTGAGCAACATTCTTGTAAGGTTTCATGACTATTGGTCAAATACTTTTTTAGTTACGTGCGACACAAGATGAAAATTGGAAATTTTTACTAAGTTTTGTTTGTTTGTTTCATTTTAGGCCTTTTCCAAACAGTATTTCAGTCATATAAGCGGGTAGTTTCCTACCCATCGTTCCTTGAGAGTAACACCAGTTCTAGACTACCTTTTTCAGCGTTAAACCAAAGCATCTCCCGGGGTTCGAACCCACGCCAGAGAGGTAACTGGATTAGAAGTCATCGAGTCTAACCCCTCGACCACGGAGGCGGTCAAGGGCAAAAACATTAAAAATACAAAAAATATCCACATGAAAATACCCAGGTGCACAACTACACATGCTGAGCAACATTCTTTATAGGTTTCATGATTCTAGGTCAAATACTTTTTAAGTTACATTCGACACAAGTTGAAAATTGGAAATTTTTACTAATTCAAGGGCAATAACTCTAAAAATACTAAATATGTCCACATGAAAATACCCAGGTGCACAACTTCACATGCTGATTAACATTCCTGGAAGGTTTCATGACTCTAGGTCAATTACTTTTTGAGCTACGTGCGACACAAAAGAGAATGGACGGACAGATGGATGGATGGACGGACGGACAGACGAATGGACAAGGGTAAATCTAAATGCCACCTATAGTGGGGGCACAAAAATGATGATGATGATGATGATGATGGTGATCATGATCATGATGATGATAACTGCCATGATGAAATTTGCTCATTACCCAGCCATAAGTCAATGTATCCTGGATGCAATTTATATATTGTAATATTTTTTGTAAATATGATAGAAGAAATAAATATTGTTTACACCAAGTCAATGTATTTATTGATTGAACAATAAATTACCCCATTCTTTCACAACATGACAAAGCTACCCATTTCCTAGATACATGGCTAACCTCAGATGTTACAAAACATAAAGCAACATCAGGGGTTAAACCACCTCACCTGCTGGAGCTATGAGATTCATAGACTCCAGTTAAGCCTAGGTCACAAATAAGAAAATGCCGCCGGGCGGCGTCTGTTTCTCCAAAAAATCGCAATATCGGCCGGCGTCCGTCTGGCGGCAGTGACTATCGGACGGCAGCAGCTGAAAATTTTGCTCATCGGGCGGGCGCCTTCGAGTTTTAAGTAATACTTAAAAGCTAACGGCGGCCGGACGATAATTTTTGGGGTCACTGAGTATAAATATCATCGAGCGGACATCGTTCGATCGCCGGGCGGCGACCGGTCGATGATTTTTTTGATCGGGCGATTTTTTGTTCTACTAAAACAGCGTCCAATTTAAGAGAAGTCCGGGCGGACATCGGCCGGGCCCCGCCCGGTGCCTGAATAGAGACAAGTAGTCAAACGATTATTGCCCGGTACCCGGACGATTGATGTACAGGCACCGGGCGGTCATCGTTTTGTCATCCGGCGACCGGGCTGCTTGTGTTTGTTGTAATTTCAACTTGAAGAAGTTGTAATTGCCTCAAAAATATATTTGTGAATTTCTTTTGAATACTAGTAAACATGAATTCTTTCTTCAATGTCCATGCGAATGTCTGATTGAATTTCGCCTTCTACGGCCTCGATACTGGTCGTTGGTGACTCGTTGTCAACAACACGGACCAACTCCTTGGCCTTCCCCTTGGCTTTGGCAGCTGACGTCTTTGCTGGCATAATTACAACTAGCTGATTTATCTAGAATGTCATTAAATGTAAAGTCATTGTCGCCCGGCGCCCGCGCGGCAACCGTCCGATTCACTTTTAAATCGCACAGGCTCCGTACGGACATCGGGCGGCGACCGCCTGATCCGTTCAATTCTTTCTGTAAAATCTACTCGGCAAAAATCGCCCGACGACTGTTTCATTCATGACCACGCAAGGTATCAGATTTAAAATCGCCCGGCGTCCACGACAACAAAAAATCTGCCGATTTTATAAAAATCGTTTAATCGGACGGCGCCCGTTTTATTTGTGACCTAGGCATTATTCAAACCCATTTTAGTTGCCTCTTACATCATGGAGAGATAAACGGTGGCTGCAATTCTGATTCATTCTGATTAAAATGCACAATGACCTTTAAGGCAACCCCTCGGCCACAAGTGCTTCCAACCATGGTTCCATAACATCTACATACATCTAATCAATGCCATTCTAGGAAAAGGACCTAGAATGGGGAAAGTCTTCAAAACCTTTTACATTGAGACCCACTTGACTTATGACTGGGTCTATAGGTAAATATATTTTCTGGTGTATAAATATTCCTGGCTGTATAAAACTACATGTTACACCTATGTTATACCTTTACAGCATTAAGAACGTAAGTTTGCTCCACAGTGTCTGCTACATTGGCAACTTTTTCAAACACCTAAATGTTTAATTTGATAATATTGTATAAAATACTGAACAATAGGCATAATTTGATTTAAAACCGAATACATTTTAAACAGTATTTAAGTGATATATTGGAGGTCTAGACACTTTATAGTATTCCTTTTTTCTTTATCCAAGTATTGATATAACCATATCTTGCTAAATTCTATACATAAATGTAGACAAAATCAAGTCATTAAAACTTATGGTTTCTTTACAGAATTAATCAAGTGACTGTATTCCATACATTGTTCATGTAGCAATGTTATTAGTGCCTTAAATGTGCAATGCCCTTGCCCAAATTATAATACAAGCTTTTTCAAGCTTAATTAACAGATAATTTTCAAAGCTTAATGTAACATGTCCTTTACTCATATTGAATAAAAAAAGAACTTATTTTAACCGAAATTAAACACAACTTTACCTGTTAACTAAAGAACTGTTACATAAATGTTGGAAGACAGAAATGTAGATTTATATAGCTTGTTATTTGATTATTAGTATATGCCCTCAAGAAGCATCTTTTTATAGACTAACTAAACAAGACAATTTATAAAGAGGGTTCAAGTTATGAGAAGTTATATAAGCAAACAATACTCTATACTTCTATTGTATCTTGTGATACTGTAACAACATATCCTTTTTAAAAGATTAAAAGAAATCAAGTTCATTTAATTTACTTTCTGCATTAAACCACAAGAGTGTTACACCAGCTTTATTATAAATCAATCTTTTAAAACCTTGTGTACAAAGTATATAAGATCAATTAGTTACACAGTCAATTTTTGGAAATTTCAGAACCATAATTTGAAACCAGTCTTTGAATGCAGTTTTCCTACTGGCCAGATTGAATTGAAATTTTTCAAAATCTACCAATCATATACTTGCGAATTCTTACACTTGTTTTTCTTTCTAGAATAAAGTATTACATTAAAGTATTACATTAAAATGTATATTTGTACCTTTAGTTTATTCAAACTGTCATGGCCTGGTGATGGCGACCCCAGCATTTTCTGACAGTGAAAGAAGAATGTATGTAAATGCTGGTCTGTTGTGTAGATTGTAGAGTTGAGCTGTAACTTTATCTTGAACAATGGTTTACCACTGTCAACCATCTTTACATCTGTTGAAGAACTCTGGGTAAAGAAAACAGATAGAAATTTTATATACAACTTATAGCATTGTAACTCACAAATGAGAAAGCTTTATATATGAAGAGACATACCACCAAAATAAAGTCTGTTCATTAAAATTTAACTTTGGCAATAATGCAAGTGAAGGAAAACAATTCAATGAATATACAAAGTGGAGAGCAGTGAAGTATGTAGCCTGTTATAGATGACTTGTGATAAAAAGATTAAGTTATTAAATATTAAACTTTAAGTGAATATTTAAATATGTTTTATACATTTTTTCTTAAGTCTTCAATTTTTATAAACATGATTCCCCCTTCATGAGGTGTGCAGTTTCAAATTTGACTTATGAAAATTGGTAGCATATATAAAATAATATCTTACACTTCTACCACCACCATGATGATCAAGTGATAAATATCTCGCTGGAAGATTTGCTGCCACTGACAGAGTCTTCTCCCCTACCTCAACTCTGAAACAATCAAAATGATTTTCTTAGTTAAACACAAGATGTATACTAGTAGCTTAACAAAAGCTGTAAATATATTTATATTTTGAACACCTACCAACCGTAACCCTTTAATTGCTAGCAGGAATAAGGACTGGCCTAGCCTGTCTGTGTCAGTGCACAGGAGCTTGAAATTCTATCAATGATAGCTCTAAAGCCTGATTAAAAAAATCCATACCTATATACATGTAGTAAAAAAAGTGTTTTTTTTTTTAAATATTAATTGATGGATTTTTTTAACAGGACTTTAGAGCAATTATTGATAGAATTTCAAGCTCCTGTGGTCAGTATCATCCTACCTAGTTCTATACTGATGTTTTATCATTTCAATACTAAAACCCCTAAAAACCTATAATAAGTACTTCCAAATTTCAAAGGGGACAGTCCATTGCATAAACTCAGCAGGGTAAGGGGGATAACTGTTTTAAATATTCCTGTAAATCAATTTAATTACAACATAAAGGTTCTTTAAGACAAATATAGCATTCCTAGTCTTTCTATCAAATGGAAATAAACAACATTTTGAGGTCAAGTTACATTTTGAGGTGACATTACATTTTAAGGTCAGACTTCCTAATTCACAGACAACATGCATGATCCTCTATGATTCTTTAACTGAATAGATTTCTTTGTTTACATCAATTTTTTAAGTTTGTGTATGAAGTTATAAGCCTATAGACATGATTTTGTATCTGTTCCTTTAACTTATCAGTACTTAGCAAGAAGTGTTAATATTTCTTGGTCAAGGTAAAAGTGGTTAACCCCTGGTGGGTTTTAACCAATGCTGTCAGTAAGTCTAACATTCTCATCCCAAAATGTTCACCATTTGGTCAAAACCATAGATTTATTTCTTTATTACTGATATCAAACATCATCCATAACTAAAATAGCTCTTAATAATATAAATCTAGGGTTGACTGCAAAACTGTTTTAAGTCTTTCTTTATTTCATTGAAGTTACTGCAATTTTGCAGTCAAACTTCGACATATACATGGACAGACACCTACCTTCCACTGGAATGAAGCAGTGGAATCCAGGCATACCCTACTGGCATCTCAATACCATCCTTCTTCTTCGTAGAACCTTTTGACCCCTCACAACTAACGTGGTAAAACCGGAATAAGATATGATGTTTCTCATTTATCAATGGTGGTAATGCAATCTTCACCTGTAAGGGAATACATACGTACTGTAGTTATCTTGTCTTAAAGCTGCATGCTTCCAGATGAACCAGAATATTTCAAGAAAGTTATCCACTTGCCTTAAAGCTGCATGCCTCTAAATGAGTCATAAAAATTAACATGAATCTGGAGACATGCTGCTTTAAGGACTAGAAACCATAATAAAAAATACTAACAGATTTTGGGACATATCGAAATACACCTGAAGTTAGTCCGGGTTGTTTGCCAGTTTCAAAATAAAAAAATTCTAGTGCATTTCTCAGGCTGTCAACCAGGTCTTATCCAAAATAAAGGAGGAATATAGGAATATTTTTGCAGGAAATATAGGAGTTTTTGGACCATTTTGAGGCAAAAAATAGGAGTTTTCAACTTAAATTGTTTAACTTACCAATGCTTATATAAATGTAAATTATTCTTACTTTTACACATGCTGTTTCTACAATAAAATGTCTACCGTATAAGTGAAGGACATCATTAGCAGACTGTCCAGCACCTTCCAACATAAAATTAGGGCAAATTTTACGGTAATATTTCAGAAATTTTAGGGCTAAAATTAGGAATGTTAGGATACATAATAGAAATTTTAGGGCTAAAATTTGCAATTTTATAACTAAATAAACTCAGGTCCCAAAGGACCATGATGAGGGCTAATCTCTGCATATTTGACACAAAAGTAACTCACAAATAATGTTCTAGTTTAGTTAGAGCAAAGGTGCTACCAGTGTGGCCTCCCCTGCCGAAATGGTCTTAGTCAAATCATGTTCAAACCATATTTTTTAAACTAGCTGAACATGTCAAAAAGAACATGTTTTACCTTTGTTTTGGCAATGTTATAACCACAAGTGTCTAAAAGGAATTCTTATACAGTGAAATTCTTGCACAATGCAGCTTTCGAATATGGACAAATGAATTTTTTTGTACAAGTATGAAGTAAAAAGGCATTTGCCTTAGTACAGTCATTTGAATAAATGGGAAGCATCTATAATCAACACAAAGAATTGCACAACAAAAAAGTTCATCACACAGACCATTCAATTGCAGTTTATCTAGATCACATAATTGCAAAATGTGTGTACATTGTAATTGGAAATGAGCATTATATTACTGAACTGCCAAATTATTTTTGAGTGTAATAAATTATATGAGTCTACATTTTCCTAAATTGTACCAGATGAATGAAAGAACAAGAATTGAATGAAATTGAAAACTTTGTGGCAAAATAAGCAATTTCTACTACAAAGACATAGAAAAGGATAAATAAGTATGAGGGAAAGAATTAATTTTTCAAAGTCTATGTTAACCCATTCAGTACTTTACAATGTTGTTTTGATATAATGCAGATTTAAATAAAAGAGTTGTGAGTAAACAAATTGTACATTAATTTTTGACCACTATCTATACATGTTTTTAATTAAGATTGTGTTACAACAGCTTCATAATGATCACTTTTCAATATGATATGATATAAATGGACCACTTCAGAAATTTGGATAAAATGAACAAACATAAAATTCAAGATATCTGGAGTTGGCAAAAAAGTGTCAAAATATTCCAGAATAAGTGGACTCTTATGGTTATGATTTGAGTTTCAGGACCATGATATGGTAGTATTTTTGCTGTCAACATGATTATCAACAACTGCTTTGATTATGAAATAGCAATGTTACTGACATAGTCAAAGTAACTTTTAGTTAAAACGAAACCATTTCAATGTCATCAATTTTGTGTTGGCAAATCATGGCCAAATCATTTTTGACCATGTTCAAAATATGGTTGACTTAGTTATGTCCGTGATTATTTTGACAGGGTTACAAGTTATAAGTATGTTTATAACAAAAGATAAAAAAATGAGGAATTTCAGTGAATAAATAGGGCTTCTTAAGGAATTCCCTTTGAATTTTTCATATTTTAGGAATTTTAGCCAAACTGAAAAAATTAGGATTTTTTTAGGAATCTTAGGGACACAGTGGACAGCCTGCATTAGCTTTGAACCACAGCATCAGCATCCCGGCAGAAAGTAACAGCAATGCATGACCATCATTTGAATGGTCACCTGAAATAAAGTTGACATACTGATGCACTGCTTTTCATGGTGACCATGCAGATTGCTATGTGGAGCACAACAGCCTTGAGCATAGTAATGTGATGCTGATGCAGGCATACACATTCTCTTACCTGTAAAATACAAAAGGCCAAAAGCAGTACCAAAATTTAAATCTCTTTGAATTCCTCGGCAATATATTTTTAAAACAAGATTGCATTTGAGAAAAATGCTATGCCACCGCATTAATACAACACTAAATAGAAGTGTTGGAACAGATTTTTTTTTTGTTTCTATACAATTTTGAAGATTGTCATAATGCATAGATCCCTGACCTATCTTATTCTTATAATCAGATTAGTGGTTAAATCTGTTGTTAACTCAATAAAAGATCAGAGTAGGAATATATCAATGCACTCGAGTCTAGTGAATTTGGTGGTGAAGGTCATATTTCACACAGCCTAAATTTCATGACTACATCAAAGAACAGTAAGACACTTTGTCAAAATCTAGGTCAGCTGAAATCAAAGTTCACTTTACGTCTTAATCTGTGCACATGGTTCAAATTTCATAGCTGTACATCAAAGGACAAGAAAGTAGGTCACATCATCAAAATCTAGGTCACCTGATATCAAAATTCAATTTTACAACTAAAACTGTGCACATGGTCAAAATTTCATTGCTGTACATCAAAGGACAAGAAAGTAGGTCACTGTCCCCTTGGGCAAGGCAAAATTTTGGACCCAAGGGTTTCATTCAAAACAATCTTGATACAGGTCCACCGAACAACATTTCAAGTCAAATATCTAAGCTGTAGCTTTCTCCCATTAAGAAAACATTTGTTTAATTTTCTGTTTTTACTATGTGTACATAATGAGAATCACTGCCCCCGGGCAGGGCCAATTTTGACACCAGGGGAATAATTGAACAACTTTGGAAGAGGACCTATAGATGATATTATATAGCAAACATCAAAGCTCTATGCCTTGTACCTTCAGATAAAAATATATTTTTTTATTTTTTTACTATATATATATATAAACTAAGTAATCAAGGAGAGGATGAAGAACAACACGTCAGGAACACCAGAGTGAGTTTACGTAAATTTATTTATCTACCGGTTTCGGTCATATAATGACCTTCATCAGGATAATATACATATAAGGAAAACCTATGGCCCCCTGGGCGGGGCTAATTTTGACACTAGAGGCAAAATTTGAACAACTTTGGTAGAGTTCCTATAGATGATATCATTTAAAAAATATTAAAGCTCTAATAAAGACAATAAGATTTTTTACTATAAGTATATATTGAAGATACATATAAGGAAAACTAATGACCCCCCGGCGGGGCCGATTTTGACCCAAGGGCTATAATTTGAATAATCTGGGTAGAGGTCTACCAGACAATGCCTTATGCAAAATATCTAAGCTCTAGGCCTTTTGGGTCTTTGCAAGAAGGTATTTTAAGTTTTTACTATATGTACATATAGTGAAAAGCAATGACCCCCGGGGCGGGGCCGATTTTGACCCCAGGGCTATAATTTGAACAATCTTGGTAGAGGTCTACCAGACAATGCCTTATGCAAAATATCTAAGCTCTAGGCCTTTTGGGTCTTTACAAGAAGATTTTTTAAATTTATTCTTATAATTCCTTTTGGTTGCCACGGGGCGGGGCCGATTATAACCCCAGGGCTATAATTTGAACAATCTTGGTAAAGGTCTACCAGACAATGCCTTATGCAAAAAATCTAAGCTCTAGGCCTTTTTGGTCTTTACAGGAAGGTTTTTTAAGTTTTTACTATATGTCATATAGTGAAAATCAATGACCCCCGGGGCGGGGCCGATTTTGACCCCAGGGCTTTAATTTGAACAATCTTGGTAGAGGTCTACCAGACAATGCCTTATGCAAAATATCTAAGCTCTAGGCCTTTTGGGTCTTTACAAGAAGATTTTTTTAATTTATTCTTATAATTCCTTTTGGTTGCCATGGCAACCAGATTTCTGCATGGAATGAAATTCTTTGAACAACTTTGGAACCCCTTCACCCAAGGATCAATCCTGCCAAGTTTGGTTGAAATTGGACTAGTGGTTTTTCACAAGAAGATTTTTTAAGTTCACTATATAATCTATATAACACACACACACACAAACAAACACACACACAGGTGAATCGCTATATGCCACCGCATCGCAGATGCTGCGGTGGCATAAAAATATAGGAAAAATATTCAAAATATAGGAGAATATAGGAAAAATAGGAGGCTTTTTAAAATATAGGATTCCGACCCAAAATATAGAAGTTTTATAGGAATATAGGAATTGGTTGACAGCCTGATTTCTGTTTCCATTGTGAAATCATAATTTGAGAAGAAAATACCAACATTTCAAGTTGTGCACATGCTCATAATGGTCTGTAATCTTAGAATGTGAATTAAGTTTCCTACCTCTTCCAGGTACTCTGGTGTTTGGTTATGATGTAGAACAGTTGTGCTGGCTATACTGGTGAACACAGATGACCCATTATTACTATAAATGCTCTGAAATAATTTGAAAAACAATAACATTTTCTAAAAGTTCCTAGGTATCAAGGATTTCACTTCACAGAAATGAAGGAACAATACTGGTGATTCATGTCCATTACACACAAACAAGTAATTCTTATAATGCTTATAAACTAATTCATTGCTAATTAACTAACTGCTTAATATTTTCAAGTAAGGTTTATCATTGTGATTTGATTATACTTTGGTTAATCTTTTAATAAAGTATAACCTAAAAACTGCTTAAATTATATATATCAAATTCTGTTCTGTTATTTCTTTAAACAAACAAGTAATTTCTTAAACAGAAATATATATTTTTACTTTTTGAATAAAGAGTATATTTCAATGCTATATTATTTTATAAATTTAAAAAAAAGGACTATAGACAATGTCCAATAATTTCTACAATTTTACAATCATACCTTGAGTGGAACAACATGGTCATCATCAGAGTCTCTTATCTCTACACAGCATGCTATATTTCTAGCCTGTAATAAAATAAAGTAAAACATCAGGCAAAATCAGTCATCTGACTTTCAAGTCTGGAGAATGAGCACTACACTAAATACTGTCTTCTGGTATTTACCGGACAAAAAGCTTGGATGATAAATTCTAATACATTGTCTTTTCACCTACAAAAAGGCACTTTTAGACGTGTAATTCATTATCTCTTCACACAGATTTATATATGATCATGAAACAAAAATGTAAGAACTGGCGAAAACAAGAGCTGTCCGTAAGACAGCGCGCTCGACTTTTTTATTGCTTGCCAATAAAAAAAGTTTTTGCAGTAAAAGGCAATACAAGAATCTCTGTATTTTTAAAGTGAACAATGGCCATGAGCATTAAGATATTTAGTGAAGAATTATTTTATTATGACATAATTTATGGTAAAGTGAACAAGTGGATAGGAATGAATTTTTTTAGATTTTTTAAGTTTTTTAGTGCTTGCCTATAATACAAAACATTGACAGTTAAGGGCCATAATTCAAATAAAATCTTTGACAGAATTACCTTCTCCTGGACATGTTTGGGAATCATGATTGTAAACAAGTATTCCAACTTTCAAATTAATATCTCAAACAGTTCAGTCAAAAAGTGGACTGGTACTAAAAACTTAACCAAGATTCTAAGTCGATAAAAGGCCTTAATTTTTAAAACAAATCCTTGACAGAGTTACCTTCTCTTGCGTACAGATGGGGGTAATGATGTGAAATAGCATTAAAAGTTTCAAAGCAATATCTCAAAGGGTTAAGGCAATAAGTGGATTTTACCCATATTCAATGTATTTTCTAAGTCAAAAAGGGGCATAATTCTGTCAAAAACCTTGACAGAGTTATGTCCTCTTGTCTGTTGATGAAGGTCGTGATGGTAAACAAGTATGGTCAGTTTCAAAGCAATACCTCCAATGGTTTTGAAATAAAGTGAGGTGGTACAAAAAACTTAACCAAGCTCAATACACTTTCTAAGTCAAAAAAGGGCCATAATTCTGTCAAAAACCTTGACAGAGTTATGTACTCTTGTCTGTAGATGGAGGTTATGATGGTGAACAAGTATGGTAAGTTTCAAAGCCATACTTGTAATACTTCTGAAATAAAGTGGGGTGGTACGAAAAACTTAACCAAGGTGTGACGCCGACGCCGGGGCGAGTAGGATAGCTCCCCTTTTCATAGAAAAGTCGAGCTAAAAAGCGATATTTTCCTACATTGTAATCATGATTTCTGCAAGCGTTAACGCTCCAACACACTAGTGAGTTAAATCCCTGAAATGCAGACACTATAACATACAACTGCTGCTCACACTTTCTGTTTTAAATACCCACAGATAGTTAAAAGCTTCACATAAATGTTTGTGGTGGTTCGATTCTCCAATGTAAAGTATATTACTTTCAGAAACACTTTCTAAGACTGTTTTTCGCTCACAAATGACCTCACGGGACTAGAATATTTACCTTTGTGAACGTTTTTTGACTGCCATATTTAAGGCTGATAGGGTACACATATATGTTGTTAACATAAGAATTATGTGGATTGTTGAACTGTCCTTTCTCTGGTATAAACTCCTCTATCTCAACAGCTGGTGGCTGGATAGGTGGACTGGGGAATGGTTTTACAGGGACATAAGATGATGTCACAGTATCTGAAATAAAATTTGGAATAAACAATTCAATAAGGTAATAATTGCTAAATACTGGAAATACATCAAGCAATGTAAAACTTCATCAAAAGTACTTACTTCAGTACTGTAGATCATAACAATGTTGATAATTTGAAAATATCTTTTTTTCATACCACATATATTTTAGGTAATGAAATGTTTTTGTATTTTTTTTTCTTATTAAGAAAGCAAATAAAGGAATATTAAAGTGGCCTATTGATAAAAGAAACTGGGCAAAAATACTATTCTAAAACAACTTTCAGTACAAAATTTATGATCTCAACCAGAGTGGCCTATTGATAAAATCAACTGGGCAAAAAAAAAACTATTCTAAAACAACTTTCAGTATTGAATTTATGATTTCAACCCATAGCATGATTAGTGAATTCTGCAAATTCTTGATACAAAATATACATGTACCCTATTCAAACATACAATAGTAAGAGATCATCAAATATATATAAAACAAGACAGCACACTTACTCTCTAAAGGTTGATCAGCTTTTAAAGGTGTAAGACTAATCTTCAATACACCAGGAATTGTCTGCCATTTACTCTGTTTCTCTGGTCTAAAAATAAAAAATAAATCATATATGTATATATAAAAACTGTGTGAGTGTATGATTTTGGACATATATTATTGGTCTAGAAGTCTTGAAAAAAATAATGGTATCACATGTCAAATAATCACTGTTTACAGTAACATGTCATCTAAAAATAAGTTGGTAACAATTGTGCAATTGACTTTCTTACGCAAAAAAAGTTAAAAAAAACCAATAAAAAAATAACACCTGCAATTATATAGAGAATAATAATGAGTGTAGATTTGATACTGAATTTATTGAACAAGTTGAATAAAATCATATTATGCGAGCCTCTGGATAGCAAAATTTTGTTTTATTCAACAAGTTCAATAATAAGTTCAATAGTTCAATCAATTTAGTATCAAATCTTCACAAATATAATATTTTATTTACCACATATCCAATATAAGAACAGTTTACAGAAAAAAAGAGTAATTTTTCATTGCTGCGCATATAGTGTAATGTTAACATAAGCATGCTTATACGCTATTTTTTGTAATGCATAAATGATGTTACATCAACTTTTATTAAATAGAGGATATTGAATGAGTGTAAGTTCAATACTGAATTTATTGCACGAGTTGAAGAAAATTATAATATGCGAGCCTCTGGCGATAGTGCAATAAATTCAGTAATGAACTTACACAAATTAAATATTCTAATTATCACATACCCAAAATAAAGACCGTTTAAAGTGAAATAAGAGTCATTTTTCATTGACACGCCTATAGTACAATGCTAACATTTAGCGCGTCTTTACACTATGTTTGTATAACGCTAATGACGTCACATCAAAATATATGCACAGCCGTGCAATACCATATTTACGAAGTCGCAAAATCGGCACGGGTGTGCGATAAATGGCTTTATTACAATTCTGCGCTGTGGTTTATGTTATAATTTAATTAATAACATGCAATGCATAATTATTCATTCATAAACAAAACCATTGATTATGTATTACTTAAATCAAATAAGAATGAATTAAAGAGAAAATACATAAAAATCAGGAAAAGAAAAACTTTATCCATGCAAGTAACATTTCAAGTTATACATGTATGTTAAAACAATGATTCTTTTTGTTAAACATTGTTAAAATTTCAAAAGACTAAGAACTGCATATTACAAAACCATTTAAACAAAAAATCATGTAGCAAAAAGTTTTAGACAGAATTTAAATGTTTACATATAATATCTGAAAGAGCATGCATATCAATTTATATACATGAAGTCGCGTCACGACAAAACTAACGTAATACATTTGCGACCAGCATGGAGCCAGACCAGCCAGCGCATCACCGCAGTCTGATCAAGATCCATGCTGTTCGCTTACAAACCCTATTACAAGTAGAGAAACTGATGGCAAACAGCATGGATCCTGATCAGACTGCGCGGATGCGCAGGCTGGTCCGGATCCATGCTGGTCGCATGGTTTTGTCGTGACGCAGCTCATATATACATGAAGTCGCAATATTTTGGGATTATAAAATATACAAGACATGCCATACATGTAGCATTATATCTCCAATAATAAAAATTTCACAAAATGTTTGAGAAAGAACAGCAAGATAAACCCTTTCACCACTGATTGTTATTAAACTGACTTCATTAATTACATAATAGACATTTTAATTTGATTAAAAAACAGGTTGTAGCATTATATTTTGGTTTTGTCGTGACGCAGCTCATATATACATGAAGTCGCAATATTTTGGGATTATAAAATATACAAGACATGCCATACATGTAGCATTATATCTCCAAATAATAAAAATTTCACAAAATGTTTGAGAAAGAACAGCAAGATAACCCTTTCACCACTGATTGTTATTGAATTTACTTCATTAATTACGTTACAGACATTTTAATTTGATTAAAAAAGGGGTTTTAGCATTATATTATTTGGATGCTTTTAAAGTGACATTATGCTCATTTTTTCATTGTCAAGTTGAGCTGAACTGACTAATATATTTTAAAGATTGGCTGATATTGGAGAGGCTTTATGATAAAATATTAACCAAAAATATATAATATAATATAAAGACCGCCCACTCTTCTTATTAACTGAACGTTACAGTTGAGTTCCAATGGATATTTACAGAAATTTCCTTAAGATATGTGAGTTATTTATTGTTTATGCAAAGTAAATTATTCAATTATAAGGAATTATGGCAAAAATGAAAACTTATTTTGACTTTCATCTGTTAATCACTATATAGCCTTGAATGGGCAAAATGTCACTTTAATCAATGTATTGTATAGTGTCAGGACAGACTGTAAAGAATGTGCAGCCTGACACGGCCATACACTGACATTAAAAAGTTTAACATTCTAGACACTGGGGGCGCTGTAAGGGTTAAAGTTAGAAATTATATATCTGTTGCCATGGTAACTTACTTCAAAGAAAAGAATTCGTCGGTAGTCTTCCTATGTCGTAGTGTCACAGGAGGTGACTTGTACCTAAGACTACGGTCAAATAAACAGCTTTTGTAAATTTCTAAAACTCTACGTGAACATTTTAGTTAAACACCCGAAAAAGGTCATTAATAAACAATGTAATGAATGTTAATTTCCTTGAAAATTCTTTTATTTTCAGAAAGTAACACCAATGTGTTTCATTCTGTTTCATCTTATATTTACTGACTTAAAATGAAAAGGAAGTGAAAAATATTATTCTATAAATTATAAATATTTCTGAATCACAGTCAGTTATTTCAAATCATTGTGAGTAATTTCTCAATCACAGCTATTTCTCGATTACACTCAATCATGGTGGGTAATATCTCAATCATGGTTAGTTATTTCTCTATCCAATAAATCATGGTGAGTAATTTCTCTATCCAATAAATCATGGTGAGTAATTTCTCTATCCAATAAATCATGGTGAGTAATTTCTCTATCCAATAAATCATGGTGAGTAATTTCTCAATCATGGTTAGATATTTCTCAAGCACACTAAATCATGGTGAGTTAATTCTCAAACACACTCAATCATGGTGAGTAATTTCTCAATCACAGTTAGCTATCTATCTATGCTACAGTATTTATATAAACAGGCAAATTACTACTATATATCATATATCTAAATAAATGTCTCGATTACATGAAATGTCAAAATATCACAAAAAGTACCTTCTTAAATCTTGCAGATGTTTAATAATCTCATCTTCTGACATTTTAGAACTTTCTTGTTTGTAAATTGGTAACTCACAGGGGCCATAACTGCTGGTAGCTAGAGGTCTGAAACAATAAATAATCACTTAATAAGACAATTACTACAATCTGTTGTTAAGTCTATTAAATTAAAGTACAACGATTTGTTAATAGCCATTCATTGCTGCTATTATATGACGGAAGAAATATATAATATATATTCAGTTCACTTTCCCAACTGCTTTCCTGGAAAAAATTATATTGTTCTCATGGAGAAAAGAATAAGAATGTCCTTGATCCATGGAACAACAAGCCAACATGTAATGTATTTCTTTAGGATAGGAACACTTTGTCTTTTAATTCGGGTAAATTATTCCACATGATCAATTTTTCATTTTGTTTTACAAAAGATGTTTCTTTCTATATGGAAACAAAAGTATGAAGGATACAAGGTAATAGTTGTTGGTATAATTATTTAATTGGGCAATGGTTTTGGAGCAAAACAAAATCAGTCTAAGGCAATAACAACAAATTTTGTACAAAAACTTTAGATTCATGAATTATTTTTTGATCAAGAAAAGTGATAACTGAGAAATCAACATCATTTAAAACCCTTACTATTGATGGCAATAGCAGAGGGAAAATTCTTCAAATACAGGGATATGGAATGTTGATATTGCAACAATGGTTATGGTAAACTGACCAAATATAACAGGACAACTTTTTTTGGCTTTTGTTTGGCTAACCTTGGGTGTTACAAACTTTAAGCAACACCAGGGAGTCAAAACCTTATCACACATGCTCGAGCTAAGAGATGCATAGACTCCAGTAATTCAAACCCTTTAGTTGCCTCTTACGATCACGCAGGGTTAAAGGATGGCTGAAATTCTAATGCATCAACAAGTCAAAGACCCCTTCAGCCACAAGCATCTGAAGTACAAATAAACTCATATATTTTTGGATTTTATTTAATATCTCGTTATTTATAACACACTGCTGATAACTATGATATACAGGTATCTTTGTAATAGTATAAAACTTTAAAAGGAAAATACTAGGCTAACAACAAATATAAAAATATAAGTTTGTGTGCAATGAGGGATTACTTAGTGCTTTTTTGTATTGCTTTAAATCAGGTAGGATAGATATTGCTGGGCTGAAGAAACTGTTTTACTGTTTATGTTTGGTTGAACCTGCATTTGAAAAAAGACGTCTGAAACATATTAAAACATATGATAATTTCGTACATAACTGTATTTTTTTTGACAAATGAAAATAATGCTCACTTAATGCATGTTATGTATAAAGAACACCAATGAATTTTTCTTCCATATTTCTTTTCAATACTGACACATGATTTCCATTTTTTCTGAGTTTTTTTTGGTTTGTTTGCTTGATTTTTTTTTTAAATATTTCAATTATTACACTCCAATCAAAAGAATTCCAAGGAAAACTGTCTTATCTAATAAATCCATTGAATTTAAAAATGTTGTCCATTTAACAGTTACCTTGTTCATTGCCATTGAAACATTCATTAAATCACTTTATCAACAGATTTAATATAACCTACAACAGTATATGCATATGTAACTAACCTGGCTGACCAGGCAAAGGGCATTTTATGATGTCCTATATGAGAACAGAACTGTTTCATCTGCCTGTACACTTTGCTGCCAGTTTTAGGGTCAGAACCCTTCAAGTACGGCTCAACCGACTGTGATATAGGGCCCTGTAGGACTTTCTCTATCTTCACATACAGGTATATCTCTGAATGTCGTCGTATCACAGAAAATAGTCCCTGTAAAAAATACATGAAATATCATAACGAGTATTAATTAAATAAAGTAGTCCCTTGTTTAATATAAATCAAATAGTTATGCATCCATAAAATAGTTCAGGTAAATACAAGAAATAAAATGAGTTCAATATAATATGAGTAAATAAAAACTAATAATAAAATATCAAGAAATAGTTCGCAAAATTGTGTTAGAAATCTACATAGAATAGTAAGTTAAGTGTGAGACATATGGAGATTTTCCATCTTTAATCATGGGGGAAGACTAAAGGAGTCACAGACAGTTGGATAAATTCCTTGATCTTTGGTTTAATGTCACACCAGCACAGTATAAGTCATATGGCCACTTTCCAGTTTTATTTGTGGAGGAAGACCTCAAGTGCCCTTCTGTGCATTATTTCAGGAATGAACGGGCACATGAGTAGAACCACTAATGTTCTGTAAGCCAGCTGGATAGCTTCCACACATGAAAGAATCCAAAGAACCTGTCGCGATTTGACCTCACAGCAGTTAGGTGCAAGAGGTTTAAGGCCACCAATGCTGGATTTAAAACCATAGCAATGAGTAATGAAACATCATGGAAAATTGTCATAAGAAAAAGCATGTAATTAAATTACAAAGCACACAGAATAAAATCTATTGTATATAAATTATCACCAGTTTTTTCTTTGAAAGTAGCCATTTTTCATCTAAGCCATTTAGTTCCGGTGTTGAGGATTTTCCCTCGACAGTATGTAGTCTGTCTGAAGCAGACACAATATCAGCAGGTACCATGTTCTCTATCTCCGGTTCATTGAGATCCATGTGGAAGTCTTCTGATATTTTCCTACCATCTTTGGCATCATACAAGGTGAAGGTCAGGAAAAATGGTTCAGGCTATAATAATGATAAAAGACATAATATTGACAAATGCTGCTAAATAAATAAACCAGATCAAGATAAATAGACTTTTATAGTAATAGTGCTTAACCAGGGGCATAACTTTAAATATACAACATTGCAAACAGCAATACTTTTTTTATTACAAATAAAAGTTTTGACAGGTTATATGGCCCTATATAAATGGTTGTTTGGAATATAACCGCTATGCGATGGTTATATTGAAAATAACCATTTATATACAGTCATATAACTTGTCAGGAATATTTATAACAAATTAATAATACAGCAAACTTCCTCTTCTTGGTGGCATAGTATCTCAAACACTGCCTTGTTCAGGTGGACATGTTAAGAAGAAAGTCCTTCAAGAATATAAAATCATAGAGCATTTATATGGTGGGGTTATAAATATTTGTCATGTTATAAAGCATACTTACATTACAGTGTTTATTGCCTTGACCTTCATCTGCGAGGTTGACCTGTAACTTGAGGTGGAAATCTAAAAGTCGTAACATAAATCTCTCGCCAAACTGTTTCGGATAAACATCAACCTCTGGCCCTATATCATCTTCTTCCTCATCATCTATATATTTCTGAAATACAAAATATCAGTGCTTATCTGAATCAGAATACAGCACACAAAAATATATATCACTGATTTCTAATAGAATGACAAAAATTAGCAGAGGTAGGTAAAAACATTTCCTCTGTAAACTTTGATAACATCTTTTCTCTGTGAATTGTTTTATAATTGTGACAAAAAAATGTCATTTATCTTTTTGAAAATTACTTATTTTAACTTTTTTTTTCTGCAAATGGAAAAAATTTAATACTCTTTTAACATACATTTGTATTTGCTCTTTCAACTTACACTGCTGCTACAACTACTATGCTGTTATAATGCTCCACCCATTAGCCTACTTTAATGCTCCTCCCACTAACCTACTCTAATGCTCCACCCACTAACCTACTCTAATGCTCCACCCACTAACCTACTCTAATGCTCCTCCCACTAACCTACTCTAATGCTCCTCCCACTAACCGACTCTAATGCTCCACCAACTAACCTACAATGATGCTCCTCCCACTAACCTACTCTAATGCTCCTCAGACAAACCTACAATGATGCTCCACAAACTAACCTGCTAAATTGCTCCACCCTGTAACCTACTAATTAACTCCACCCACTTACTTGCTCAGTTGCTCCACCCACTTACCTGCTCAGCTGATTCACCTACTTAACTGCTCAGTTGCTCTACCCACTAACAAACACAGTTGCTCCACCCTCTAACCTGCTCAATTACTCCACCCACTAACCTGCTCAGTAGCTCCACCCACTTACCTGCTCAGTTGATTTACCTGCTTAAGTGCTCAGTTGCTCCACCCTCTTACCTGCTCAATTACTCCACCCACTAACCTGCTCAGTTGCTCCGCCCACTAACCTGCTAAGTTGTTCCACCCACTAACCTGCTCAGTTGCTCCACCCACTAACCTGCTCAGTTGCTCCTCTTACTTTACTGCTCAGAATCTCCACCTATATCCTAGTACGTCACTATACTTACTAAGATACTCTATCATTTCTTAACAAAAAGGAAAGGTTTAAAATACTTACAGCCATGTTGGCATATAGATTAAAGAGATTCTGTCGTCCATCTTGTCTAGCCTTATACAACATGGACTCTGATTCTTTGGCATACTGTAACAAATCCAAAACTTCAAGTTTATAAAGAAACAACATGCAGAATTATATCAACACTTTTCTTTTATTATCTAACAGTAAATTGTAAATAATCTAAATAATATATAACCTCACTATAAAATAACAATAGGCTTCATGACAAGCTTATACATTTACACATTGGTGTCAGAATAAAGCCTGAACATGACTGCATGGCTATTTGGAGGAATAAAAATAATTGCATGATAAACTAAGATGCTTGGTAAAGCTTAAAAAGTGGGCCTGATAAAAAAAAAGCCATACTTGACTATTCTCAATGCATGACAAAAAGGAAAGGCGCATAACTCTGACAGTCTGTAAATAGGTAACTCAGAGTTATGGGACCTATGCTCAGCATGTTAGATAGTCACAGAGAACATATGTGTGAAATTTTCAATCATTCACTTCAGTAGTTTTGGAGATACCAACTTCAGACCAAAACTAAACTAAAGAGTGACTGCTACACTTACGCCTGGTTGATGACAATAGCTCTCCCTATTCTTCAAATAGACAAGCTATAAATAATATAGTTTAATGAAAACAGCCATTACCTTTGTTAATTCAGGATGAACCATATTTTCTATTGCTTTATCATCTATTTTGCCAGGGGAGAAAATCTCATCTAAAACACAGAAAAAAATATATCTATTATACCTACTATAAAAGATTATTGGCCATTTTTGTATTGAGATATTTTATATCTATTTTTGGAATACAATATAAGTTAATTTGAAAACTTTATAGTAGGGGGACAATTCTGAAGGCTACCTCAATCTCACTATAGGATCCATTCAACCAAATCAATTTAATATGGAATTTATCTTTACAAAATAGTTTGTGACAAAATATCATATTAAAATAGATGAATGAGAAAACAAGAGGGCCATGATGGCCCTGAGGTCGCTCACCTGTATATAGCCCCCCCCCCTCGGCCAATTTTTACCCAAGGGCTTTTATTTGAACAGACTTGGTAGACACCAATAAGATGTTTCATGCTAAACATCTAAGTTCTAGCTCATTGGGTTTTTTAAAAGAAGATTTTTTAAGTTTTTACTATACACATATACTTAAAAACAATGACACCCCTGGGGCAGGGCCAGTTTTGACCCCGGGCTTTTATTTGAACAAACTTTGTAGATATTTACATATAGATGTTTCATGTATAATATCTAAACTCAAGCTATTTGGGTTTTTTCAAAGAAGATTTTTTAAGTTTTTGCTATACACATATAAGGAAAATCAATGACCCCCGGGGCGGGCCAGTTTTGACCCCAGGGCTTTTATTTGAACATACTTGGTAGACACCCATTAGAACATGTTTCATGCTAAATATCTTAGCTCTAGCTCTTTGAGTTCTTTAAAAGAAGATTTTTTAAGTTTTTACTATATGCATATAGGGAAAATCAATGACCCTGGGGCGGGGCCAATTTTGACCCCAGGGCTTTTATTTGAACAAACTTGGTAGACACTCATTAGAAGATGTTTCATGCTAAATATCTTAGCTCTAGCTCTTTGGGTTCTTTAAAAGAAGATTTTTTAAGTTTTTACTATATGCATATAGGGAAAATCTATGACCCCCTGGGACGGGGCCAATTTTGACCCCAGGGCTTTTATTTGAACAAACTTGGTAGACATTCACTAGAAGATGTTTCATGCCAAATATCTAAGCTCTAGCTCTTACGGTTCTTTAAAAGAAGATTTTTTAAGTTTTTACTATATGCATATAGGGAAAATCAATGACCCCCCGGGCCGGGGCCAATTTTGACCCCAGGGCTTTTATTTGAACAAACTTGGTAGACACTCACTAGAAGATGTTTCATGCCAAATATCTTAGCTCTAGCTCTTTGGGTTCTTTAAAAGAAGATTTTTTAAGTTTTTACTATATGCATAAAGGGAAAATCAATGACCCCCTGGGGCGGGGCCAATTTTGACCCTAGGGCTTTTATTTGAACAAACTTGGTAGACACTCATTAGAAGATGTTTCATGCCAAATATCTAAGCTCTAGCTCTTACGGTTCTTTAAAAGAAGATATTTAAAGATTTTTCTTTCGGTTGCCATGGCAACCAGAGTTCTGCATGAAATGGAATTCTTTGAACAATCTTGATAGAGCTTCATACAAAGAGTATTCCTGCCAAGTTTCATTAACATTGGCCTTGCGGTATCATAGAAGATGTCCTTAGAATATTTAAAATGTGGACGGACGACGGACGCCATTTGGTTGGCCATCCTAAAAGCTCACCTGCACTTTGTGCAAGGTGAGCTAAAAAAGCAAGCAGATTGCTGTTTATCATTAAATCTCCTAAATATCTAAAAGATCTACTACATATTTATACTTTTTGCAAGTATTCATTATTCTAAAATCATTATTCTTAAATCATTGCTTACTTAGTATGAAACATGATTATCTATATACATACACTTGCAGCTTATTAATGAAAATATTCCTTTATTTATATCATATGATATTTAAAGATCCTGTAACACAATGTATTCATGGTTTTATTTCATAAATATGATGCTCAAATTAAGATTTCTCAATTTTGTAAGTTCCAATACGCATTATTTATAAAGATATTACCCAAGTTAACATTTCATGTAAATAAAGGGAGGTAATTTGAAATTTATTTTCTAAAAATTCTAGGTCAAACTTTCCAATAAGAAAAGAATGCATGTAATTAATTGATTCAATATAATGTGCACAAATATTTGCAGTACACATTTTACATATTCTTCGATGTTCGAAAATTGTTTAATTTGCATTATTATATACTATATAATACTTTATATAACATATTTAAGTGTGGTATTCACACAGTAACAATATCAGTCACAAAACATACAGGATCTTTAAAAAATAATCATGAAATTCTGATTATTGTCGCACACCATGCAGATTTTATATAAACCAATAGGACCGCACCTCTTCCTCTCTCTAGTGAGACTTGTGAGAGAGTTTCAGCGGCCGTTCGAACTTTATCGAGAGTTTTTATCCAGTCTTCCATCTCGGCCTCACTTTCCGCAGCAAACAGGTACGTCTTGTCTGGTGTCTTTATCTCAAATGTATGCTTCCCTTTCTTGGAATTCTGAAACAAAGAGACAACAGTGTAATTTTATAATGCCTTTAAAAGTAATCAAGCACTGCTGCAGTATTGTTGTTGTTGTTTCCTATATAAAAGAAACACAGGCTGACAGCAGGTGTTTGATTATAATAAAGTTACTCTCTCAGGTTGGGCAGTAAGAGGTGGTTTAGAGGCTCAAATGAGATAACCGGTAGACTTTTGGTTGCCTCAAAACATTATTTGTTGTACAGTGTATGTCATAAAACCAAAAATGACAGTTTTGGATTAAAATTTGACTGTCTTGAAATTTTTTTTAATGAAAACACTACTCCCTGTTCAACAATGACACACAGACAATATAGTTTTACAAAGTTTTTGTTTCCTTTCAAAATTCAACAGGTGCCTTATATTAAACTGGCGAATCACAGGCTGCATGAACTTATGTGGTAACAAATTCTGGTCTGCAGAAAATAATAAATGAAGATGACTAAAATGGCCAATAAGCTTTATGAAATAAAAAAAATGACTAGAAAATAAAAGCTTCCCAAAAATTACCCATCCCCTGAAACGGTAGGTTAAGATAATATCATCATACCTTGCCAATCTCGTTGACACAGTCAAGGAATATGACACCCTTTGCCTCACTTTTCCTGTCATCTTTGAAGAATTCTAAACTATAAGTCTGGTCACCTTGCTGTTTGATGCAGAAATATCTTCTCTTAAATTGCTGCAAATTAAAATCATAATTGAGCCGCGTCACAACAAAACCAACATAATGGGTCTGCGTGCTTAATAGTCAACAATAGCCTTGTTTAATGTAGAAATGAACAAACAAGAACATTTCATACGCAATATATAAAAAAAGTTCTGACTCATTGATATTGACCAAATAATTTTGTAATTTAAGAAAAAGCCATATTTCATTCATAAGTCAGACAAATTCCATGCCATAGTTATTGGCCTTGGTAAGTGACCTTTATCTATGATTTCAAATACATGTATTAAGTATCAAGTGAATACCTTCAATAGTTTTGAAGATTGATGTTGCATGTAAAACTTCCACTAAGTTTTTTTTCACAAAGGGCTATAATTTTGTAAAAATTCATGTTATGTTTATGATCTTAGACACCTCCTATCATAAACTCAAAGACATGTGTGTGAAGTTACAAGCAAATATCTTTAATGGTTCATGAGATATGACATTAAATAAGAAAATACATGCAAAACATATAAGTATATACGCTGTCACATAGCCCTACTATAATTTGAATTGATAAAACTCCTATTCTTACCCTAGTAAAACTTATCACAGTATCTTTCCCACTTTCAGGACCTTTGTATAACCAACCAGCCTTTGTTATTATTGGTTGAGTTACTGATGCACTTGAATAACTTCTACTCAGTGAGTCCTGAAAATAAAATTTATATTACAGACAAAATTTTAAAGTTTTTTAAATAACTCTTAAAAATAGTTTTAGACATAGAAAACCATTCTTGTTATACTCCAATAGAATTCAATACATGTATATCTTTGATTATATAATATGATCATCAATTTTCATAGATTTCTTTATAGCAAAATTTGCATTTTCCCCTGATTCCATTAGAGTTTGTAGAATTTCTAAAGCAAAATTAGAGCTGTCAGTAACACAGAGTGCTTGACTATTGTAAGTGTTTGATAGTAAAACAAAAACCTGGATATTGTACAATTTTTGAAGTTCAAAAGGGCAATAATTCTATCAAAATTTGTGATAGAGTTATGGGCCTTGGATAAAGACCTCCAATTATGCTCTTAAATAAGAGTATGAAAACCAAACCAATCTTTTAATTGTTTAGAAGATACAAACTTGCACGCAAAAACTTCACCAAAGTGTGATGACAATACTACCGGTGGGTGAGTAAAATCAATCTCTCTATTCTGAAAAATAATAAAGTTTATATCTCAACATACCTCAACATCTCTCTCATCCATCTCTGTGTCTATCTCAAATACCTGGTCTGGTAAATTGGTTGGTTTTCTTATGCTGAAACAGTCAAATACATTAATTGACATAAAAACATAAAAAAATAAACAAACAACTAAATACACAATAACATTAAAATTATCAAATATTTGCTATTCACAGGTAAACTGACTTTATATTCAACTGTTCTGAACCACATTTGCTCTCATTTCATGTATTTTTCTGAAAAACATCGGCAATAATGTGCATGGCCATTTTAGAGCCAGGACAGACTGAACGCTATACATATACAGTGCCTGCTAATTATCACAATTTTGATCTTGCAACATAAATTTTAGAATAAATGTATGCACATTTTGTAGCTTTATACACTAAAAGACCATGGAGTGATGTCTGCCTTTGACTGGGTAAACTTGATGAAAACCAAATTTAGGTTCAGAGAGACATTTACTACTGACTACACAGTTTTATTAGATATTATTTTGATACCAAGATCTCTTTAAATAGTTAATGGACTACTCTACAATTCAAAGTCCATATTACAAATACAGCATGATAAGATTTAAACAAAGGTTTGACTGTATTGTATTATATAAGTTAGATATTATTCTATAATCTTTATCAAGATGTTGAAAACGCCTACTGCATGTTACAATACAACTTCAGTTCTGAATCTCAATTTGTGATTTCACAATTTATTCATGATGAAATCTCATGGAAAACAGATGTAAACAAACTATTACTGATGTGGTTTTTTATGTGGCAGATTTTCATTTTGCATTATATTTATACTAATATTTATATTTATATATATATATTTAAATCATAATTATATTATATGAGATGTTTATGTACAATTAAGCTATGATATAATAAAGCAAGACTGTGAGTGATATTTTAGATGTTGAAAAACAATGAAAGCATTAAGTCAATATTGCATTTTGAACTTTAGTCTAGTTTGCCAGAATACTCCTTTTAAATCACGAAAACCGTGCAAAGCCAATACACATGCTTTAAACACATTATCTGAACTGACCTTGAAGGAACTGCATTGTGGTCCAACAGCCAAAATACATAAAATTTTAATTTCATGCAAATATGAAAGCTAAATTAATTTATCAGGCATCATTAAATTTTACACTTACTTGGGTAATTGTTGGTAACCGCCAGAGTATTTACTATATTTAAACTGGACCATGTGACAAGTGTCTGTGTACGTATGTAGACACTCGTCAACCAGAAGATTTCCTGACTTCTCATTGGACAGTTTGGGGACGGTGGAATGAACGGTACGGATCTTCTTGGCAGGAGTCGGGGCCTGTCAATAAAATAAAATAAAAGATACATTTTTAATATTCTGAGAAAAATCAAATTTGAGAAAAACTCTATACACTATAGGTGGTCAGAATATGAATATAATTATAGTGTCATTAAAACAACTGGCAATTTTTTTAAGAAAGGACCAACATAACATGACCTGTAATAGGGAACGCAGCTGTCAATACTTATTTTGATTCATTCTTTTATTCAAATTAGACAATTTATTGAGTATGAATTTTAAAGATTTCAATTTTCTGTGATTAAAATATTTTACTCAAGGATGAGCAAAGTATACCCTTAAAGGCTGAGGTTAAGACATATTAAAGCCTCCTTACTAAAAATCTAATCTCTGAAATCCTTTAATAAAATGCTATATTTGTGGCAGAAGGACAATAATGTTGCTGTACACAGACAACTTGATGCTCCACTGTATTCTCAAAGAGGTATTCATAAAATGTCTGACTTTTGCTGTAGTACACAAATTAGGATTTTATTTTATACTTACAGGAATTTGTACATCATCATAGGGGAACATGAGCAATTCACGATGCGGGTCATTATGAAGGAGTACTTTGTTCTTCAATACATATGTCTCATAATCTATCGGATCAACTGGTTTTGGACGGTTCTGAAAATAGATAAACAGAGGAAAAGTTATATAACCATGTCAATAAACAAACATTAAATTTTCTTTTTTCTAACTTATTCTAGAAGAACCTCAAGTGAGTTTAATGTAGCTCTAAAATGTTTTTATGGCACTTTGAATTTTAAAGTCTGGGCCCTGACGGACATTCCATGTGTTTTTTTTTGTTATTATTTCCAGCTCAGATTCGGCCCCATTCCCTCCCTAAATAAAATATACCACCCTCCCCGCCCCTGTATTTCCAAAAAGTATTTATAAGTATTGTTATTAACAAAATGTTAATTTTTCTTCAAAACGATGTAGAATTTCCCTACCAGCTGAGGGAATCAGGCCAAAGACCACTTTAAATTAACAAGGGCTCTGAAAGGCACTAACTTTGTTTTGTAAGGAGAGGGTTTTCAGGCAACAGATGCTCAAAAAAAAAACAACCGATTTTGCCAAGGGTCAAGGTTGATACTTAAATATACAACTGCAGCATTTTAACCAATGGTTTGGATCGCCAATCGGTTAATAATGAAAACCCTAGAGGATAGACAATAGTCACTCATCTTCATGTTGTTTTGTTGTTGTTGTTTTTTTTTCTAAAGTAATTATCCTGATTTCATCTTCAGTATGTATTAATATACTAACTCTGGACATTATTCATCTGTCAGGGGAGATAATCATAACTCAACAAGTTAAACCCCCTGGAACACCACAATGCAAAATAAATCATAAAAAGAACATTTCATATTTACAATTTTTGCAATTTTATTTCAGTACAATTTTCATACTCTCAAGTCACTTAAGCATGTCACAGTAACTCTGACTTTTCACATCCTTAAATAATGGTAGGGCATGAACCTGACATAAACTATATAAAACATTTTTATCACATAATTTGTTTCTTTACACATAAATGTCATAATATGAGCCGCGTCATGACAAAACCAACATAATGGCTTTGCGACCAGCATGGATCCAGACCAGCCTGCGCATCCGCGCAGTCTGATCAGGATCCATGCTGTTCGCTATCAGTTTCCTTACTTGCTATAGGGTTTGTAAGCGAACAGCATGGATCCTGATCAGACTGCGCGGATGCGCAGGCTGGTCTGGATCCATGCTGGTCGCAAAGCCATTATGTTGGTTTTGTCATGACACGGCTCAATTATATTTCTCTGCAGCATTTTTTAGATGAAAGTTTTATCTTTGTACATATTGTAGCATTATAGACATATGACACATAAAAACCGGAGGGCAGTCAAGTGGGAGACATGGAAATATTTACTAGTCGGGATTGAACTTACAGCTGTGGCTCACAGCCATGAACCAGTGAACATCATACACCTGAAGCAATGTGAGTCTCTCCTTCATACAAAAATCAGACCCTGGTGATGGACACCAATTACCTGTTTCCTTCAACAGCAACTCTAAATCGCTGAATATTTATATAAACAAATATTTCTGCATTGAAAATCATCATAGGAAATATGTGAGTCACATATGTTCTTTAAAGATGAATTTGACATTTATTTGAATTGCATATTTTTCATATTTATTTATGCATCACTCATATTAATGTTTACATTATTAATGTACAATTTCCATGTTCGTACAGTAACTCTCATAAATGAGTAAATTAGACAAATTCGCTGTTTTGTACTTAGTTTTAATCTTTATAAAACGTAAATAACACAACAAAAATAAAAGCAATTATGACTTTTGTGTTTTAAGAAATATTTAAAACTGTTTCTGTCAAATCAGCTTAGTTGTTAATGCATAAAAGTAGCTGGTTGAAAGGTCATTGTGGTAGTTGGAATATCCTTTACCCAACCTTACAGAGTTCGCAATCTTATTCTTTCACCCCATTACCGTATGTAGTCAATGGTAAATGAGGCTCCGTTAGCCTGTTAAGTTTTTGCTGCCAAGTCCGCACCCTAGGCAACTGCCACCTAAGTGATGTCATTAAATTGTTAATTTTGTGTGCAATTTCAACTGAGTATAATATTAGCCAAAGAAATGATTTTGAGATGAATTTAATAAGGTCACTGGCTAGCGGTCAACTTCATCACTTCTATCCCATATAACACATATATTATAACACATATATTATACATATTAACATTCCATTAAAATAAACTCAGCAAATATTTTCACTAAAATACCTACTGTTATAATAAATATATCCCCATAATTTTCCTGTAACATTTTTCCTATTTCAAAATATCTCCACAATTTATATCCAAACTTTTATGATTAATTTACTAAACAAGACAGAAAATTTTTACAACACAATAGTGTAAATGCCTGGAAAAAACATTATAAATAGAAAATATTTTTAAAAGAAATTATCAAGATTTTTATAATCCATTGTATTTAGAACTAAAACCTATTTAGACTTATACATTTGCTAGTGTATGAAAAAAGCCAGCATTTTTGACATTTTTATCATCAGCTTAATATAAAAATAACTACAGTAAAATTGCTGAAACTGGCCCACTTTAGGCTAGTTATATAGGTAAATACTTATACTACAATCTAATACAGTTTTACATATCAAATTGCTGTATCAAATTTTACTATTGGCTTTAGTACTTACTAACACTACACAGATCACATGAACTAGTATGTGACTTTAAAGATCAGGGTGTGGCCAAAATAAGCTTGTCGATTGCTGGCGGAAACTGAATATACCCATGCAATCAGTGCACACCAAGATCAGCCTTCATATCCATGCTGTTTGATCACAGTCTGCACTGTCCACTCTTCAGTTAGCAAATATGCTGAAATTTTTCTTAAAGGAACTCCACTCAGGTCCAAAGGCCAAAAAACATAAATTTTAATTTCCTACAAAGATCAGCTGGGGCACTTAAAACAAAAAGATATGAAAAAGATAATTAAGAAATATATATCCAGGTTAAATTAAAAAATTGTATTTTTGTGCTATTTTTATCCTGATTTGAATGAAAACGTTGCAACGCTTTTGAGTTTTGGGTCATTTTACAAAATAAGAATAATTATTCAGGAAAAATGGAATGAGTGAGAGAATGATGAAATTTTGCACAAAAAAAGTTATCATCAAATGGAACATTATTCTTGAAAGATTATTTCCAGTCAATTTCCATGTCAAAAAAAAACTCAGTGGAGTCCCTTTAAAAGAATGACAAATAGAAATTTTAACACCATATAACATTTGCTACCAACAAATTTCAAAATAGACTCCTCTATGAAACTCACGATGTAAAACAGGTATATAGTTTCATGTTAACTAGGATCTAATCTATATCTTTCTATAAAATAAGTCAATACATTTTAACCAATAAAGGAAATGTCAACGCATCATAAAATTCAGAAAATTAGAATCTACAAGAGCTGAAGCGCTCTTTTCTACAACCTCTCCACATTTTACTGCCATTTTCAGAGCATTTCAATGTAGTGTATTCAATATTTTATAAAGGCTTTTCTGGGAACCATGAAAGTGTCAAGAAACGCAGACAGCATGCTTTAACCCATAGTGGTTAATGTAATAACAATTCTTAATGCCTTGACTTGAAAAATTGTGTGTTATAAAAGATACACAGCTTAGTTATTGAATAGGTCAGGTCAAATCAGATCAGACCACAGGTTAGGACAGGGCAGGACATCTGGACCGGATCTGACACCAAGACTGGGCAAAAAGATTAAACAACAGGACTGGACACCAGGACCCAGGGCAAAAAGATTAAAGAACAGGACAGGTCAAGACAACAGGACTAAACAAGTAGACTAAACAACAGGCCTGGACAACTGGACTAAACAACAGAACTGGGTAAAGGAATAGGGCAACAGGACAGGACAGCACTGGACAAGAAAATAAATGACAGGAATACATAAAAGTAAAAAAATAAGTCAAGTACAGCAGGAAGAATTGGAGGGACTACACAACAGTAAATATTTAGGACAAAAGAAAATTACATTAAAGATGAATCAGGTGAATTAAGGAGCAGAAGAGAAGATAGCATCACCAATTAAAATATGACAGTTTAATGTTTTAAAACAAACAGCAATGGGCAGGGCCAACAGGACAACACAGAAAAGCAGTTTCTGAAGAGGTAAGGACTAGCCGATGTAGGTGTACAGGCATGAATGATGCAATGTCAATTTATTCTAAATCCAACATAGACTCTGACCATTGAATTACATTTATAAAGAAACAGACATAATACCATTGCCTAAAGGAAATATTTCAACTGACTAACAATTAAATTTGATGACAGAATCCTAACATTTAAACTGAATTGCCTGTAGCAAAGAATTAATCAACTTTTAGTTTACTTTTTTTGTTTTTGTTTTTGTTTTTTGTTGCTGTTTTTTGAAAATGTTCATTGTTTTGGATTCAAGAGGGCCTATACCATTATGCTTATTTGTCTAAGAATAAATATTTTACAGTGCCAATATAAACTAGATTATTATTATTATAATCATTATAATTATAATTATTATTATTAAAAATGTATTATTATTATTATTATTAAACATTCTTTATTCAAATTAATTTTGTCTTCCTGCAACACCAATTTATTCTGGCATGTAAAAATTTAATTCCAGGTAAATAATTTATAAATCCATAAAATTAATGTATTTGTCAACTGTAATTCTTTATTGAATTTGTTCAATGAAATTTTAACGATCTTTTTTTACCTTTCATAACATTTATCTATGAAATGATTCTATAAACCAGATTCAAGTGATCATTTTTTTTACTAAAGACAAAAAAAATCACATGACTGGCATATTGTCTAAAACTGGCAATTTTGCAAGGCTGTTTCAGGAACAGAAGTAAAAGTTTCAAAAAAAGAAAGAAGCTAAAATTATTCTGACAGAACAAAAATGGCCGCTTGATTGATAGGTAATAGTTACATTCCATCAATATATAGCTTAAAGTGGATTGGTCTACAATGGGCACATTTTCCAAGTATTTTCAAATATTGATAAAATGATAAAAATTATATCATTTGGATACTCTTATGAAACATTTCTTGGAAACAAAGTGATGAATAGAGTTTTAATGAATATTTATATGACAAATAATAATATTTTACTCTAGAACAGTTTATCACCTGCAATATATATATGGATATGTCATATCAGATCATGTATCTCGCACTAATTAACATTCATATATTATTCTTTCATGATTTGTTTTAAGGTATGATACTAAATAGTAAATATTATCAACATAATTATTTATTGTATAACAGATCTTCCATAAAATAGACCAAAAACAAGAATGTGTTTGTTAAACACAAATGCCCCCGGCTCAGATTCTTGTCAGTAGCAATATTTCAAAAAAATGTTTACCCATTCACTCAGTTATTGACAGAAAAATTGCCAAAAAATTGTAAACACAAGTTATATATCAGCTTATGACAAAGTCATGGCATTTTGTAATTGTGAAAAAATTAAGTTGCCAAGTCATTGCTCTGACTTGTGAAGTTGAAAAATATTCCTACCAAATATGAAATACATCTGTCATTAAATAAAGGCTGTATGGGCAAAAGTGTAAAAATCTACTTTGAGCACTGGTGACCTTGACCAAACTGACCCCTAACTCTATCCAAAAGAAGAATACCATGTAAGTTATCTTCCTACCAAATATGAAATACATCTGTCAATAAATAAAGGCTGTATGGGCAAAAGTGTAAAAATTTATTTTTAGCACAAGTGACCTTGACCCAACTGATCCCTTACTCCATCCAAAGGAAGAATACCATGCAAGTTATCTTCCTACCAAATATGAAATAACATCTGTCAATAAATAAAAGCTGTATGGGCAAAAGTGTATAAACTATTTTTAGCACAAGTGACCTTGACCCACTGATCCCTACCCCAATCAAAAGGATGAATACCATGCAAGTTATCTTCCTACCAAATATAAAATATATCTGTCACTTAATAAAGGCTGTATGAGCAAATGTGTAAAAATCTATTTTTAGCACTGGTGACCTTGACCCAACTGACCACTAACTCCATCAAAGTTTATGTTTCTATCAATTATAAATAACATCTGTCTATAGAATAAGGTCAATACACCTGTAAAAATGTAAAAATCTATTTGTAACATTGGTGACCTTGACATTGGTGACCTTGACATTGGTAAAATTGACCTTGACCCAAATCACCCCTTACTACACCCAAAGAAGGAGGACCTCCCTTGGCATGTTTGTATTAAACTAAGACATCAACTAAAAAATAAAGGCTGTATGAGCAAAAATGTTTATACTTATTTTTTAAACCAGTGACCTTGACCCTAGAGACAGCTTACTCCACAAAAAATTAGAAGGACCATCAAAGGTATCCACCTACTTAATATGAAAGATATCATTAAAGAAATTAAGCAATTAGGAGAAATTTAAGATAAATCCAACATGCTGAAATAGGTTAACCAGACATTAGGCCCTATTTTCAAAGTGAAAAAAAGGAAATAACCTGGAAATATGGATGACACAGTTATAAAACTTGGCAATATCATGTACTTTGTATTGCTAAGTAAGTGTGGAAATTATAAAGCCATTAGTATGGATAGAACTTAAGATATTTCCAACTTGCCGTTTTAGGTTAACCATTTTTCATTTTCTAAGTGCTGAAAAGGGCAATAACTTGGTAAATATGAAAGCCAGAGTAATGTAACTTGCCAAGATCATGTACTTTGTATTGATTAGTAAGTGTGTAAACTTAGAAGCCATTGGTACATGTAGAACTTAAGAAAAATCAAACTTGCCGTTCTAGGTTAACCTCGTACGGACAGACGGATGGATGGTTCAATTACTATATGCCCGGGGGCATAAAAAAAAAAAAAATTATGTTATGATTATGTTTTGCACTGACGAAGGCATATAGCCGAAACATATGCAATAAATACTGAATGTTGGTGTTTGTGTGGCTTGTCTGTTTATAATATAGACCAATTCACTTTAAAGATTCATTGATGCTGATGATAATGTAATGATAATACAGTGTCCCTATAAACATTTAATCACATTACATGATGGTCATTTATCACAGGAAAAGATCTTGTACAATACAGAAGTTGTCTTACATTACAACCTTGAGTGATTTCCTACATACATTCAGGTATTAATTTACCTATATCATGACACCTGGAATGTCTACGCTTGTTTATATTTGATAGTAGGAGATTGTAAATTAATCAAGTTTATTTTGATATACCAGTATAATCAAATTATCCTCTTTCTGTAGAACCACATGAGATGCTGCCATCAAGGGCATTAACCTTTACCATTCGGGCAATCATGGTCAACCAATTTTCATGTCATGGACTTATCATACATCAGTGTTTGTATGTTTTCTTGGATTTCAACGTTTTGTTAAATCAGGAAGCCAAAAAAATGTCTGAACAGACTGTACAAATTGTATTAATAATTGGTCACTGCAATTTACTTTATGGCGCAGCTATTATATGCCAATAATCAGCATTTTAAATCTTCTACACATTGCACCTGAACTGACTGTTTCGATATTATGCCAGTTATATACAATGTATATTAATGCATTCAAAATCTATTTGGTGAAGATAAGACATGTTATAGTACTATTGAAAGTCCTGATAAATACAATAAACTTTTCTTCTGCAGTCTGGTAGCTCAATAGGTAAAGCATTGGACTCAGTGTATCGGGAGAACTGGGTTTGATTCCCAGACAGTGTATGTCACTTTCCTTGTGATTAATCATGAAATCCTTTCTACAGTCATTTGCACTGTACCTGAGTGCTCTGTTATGTACAGAATTAATCAGTTGTGGGCGTCCGACTGGCCAAATGGTTAAGGTCGTTGACTTCAAACCACTTGCCCCTCACCGCTGTGGGTTCGAGTCCTGACAGGGACTTTGGATTCTTTCATGTGAGGAAGCTATTCAGCTAGCTTACGGAACATCGGTGGTTCTACTCAGGTTCCCGTTCGTGCCTGAAATAATGCACGGAAGGGCACCTGAGGTCTTCCTCCACCAGTAAAGCTGGAACATCGCCATATGACCTATAATGTGTTGGTGTGACGTAAAACCCAATTAAACAAACAAAAGTAATCAGTTCCTTGTGAAAGTGAAGGCAACTTGTACTGGGAAACTACTTGCCAGCCTGCCAAGGAAGGATGCTTTGGCTGAACTCACAGTGCTCTGGTAAATTCAATGTGGATTACGGCTGTGATACTCTTTGAAAATAAACACCACCACCACCACATTAACAAGAATGTTGAACGACACATATACCCCCCTTTCTAGCCATTGACTCACATAATTGGTACTTTTATTACAGAAACTTGCCAAAAAAGGGTACATGGAAGTGTTCAATTATGGAAAAATCAACAGAAACCATATTGACATTTAAGGCCCATGTGACATTTACCTTTGACCTAATGAACCCTAAATCAATAGAGGTCATCTACTACTTATGACCAATAACTAGGTGAAATATGAAGACTTTGTGATGAATACTTTTCAAGATAATCAGCGGAAACCATTTTGACATTCAAGGCCCCTGTGACCTTGACCTTTGACCTAGTGACCCCAAAATCAATAGGGGTCATCTACTAGTTATGACCAATCACTATGTGAAATATGAAGACTTTGTGATGAATACTTTTCAAGATAATCAGCGGAAACCATTTTGACATTTTAAGGCCCCTGTGACCTTGACCTTTGACATAGTGACCCCAAAATCAATAGGGGTCATCTACTAGTTATGACCAATCACTGTGTGAAATATGAAGACTTTGTGATACATACTTTTCAAGATAATCAGCGGAAACCATTTTGACATTTAAGGCCCCTGTGACCTTGACCTTTGACCTAGTGACCCTTAAATCAATAGGGGTCATCTACTAGTGATGGCCAATCACTGTGTGAAATATGAAGACTTTGTGATAAATACTTTTCAAGATAATCAGCGGAAACCATTTTGACATTTAAGGCCCCTGTGACCTTGACCTTTGACCTAGTGACCCCAAAATCAATAGGGGTCATCTACTAGTTATGACCAATCAATATGTGAAATATGAAGACTTTGTGATGAATACTTTTCAAGATAATCAGCGGAAACCATTCTGACATTTAAGGCCCCTGTGACCTTGACCTTTGACATAGTGACCCCAAAATCAATAGGGGTCATCTACTAGTTATGACCAATCACTATGTGAAATATGAAGACTTTGTGATGAATAGTTTTCAAGATAATCAGCGGAAACCATTCTGACATTTAAGGCCCCTGTGACCTTGACCTTTGACCTAGTGACCCCAAAATCAATAGGGGTCATTTACTAGTTATGACCAATCACTGTGTGAAATATGAAGACTTTGTGATTAATAGTTTTCAAGATAATCAGCGGAAACCATTTTGACATTTTAGGCCCCTGTGACCTTGACCTTTGACCTAGTGACCCCGAAATCAGTAGGGGTCATCTAATAGTTATGACCAATCACTATGTGAAATATGAAGACTTTGTGATACATACTTTTCAAGATAATCAGCGGAAACCATGTGGTCTACCGACGGACAGACCGATGGACCGACAGACAGACCGACATTAGCAAAACAATATACCCCCTCTTCTTCGAAGGTTGACCTTTGACCTAGTGACTCCAAAATCAATAGGGGTCATCTACTAGTGATGACCAATCACTATGTGAAATATGAAGACTTTGAGATACATACTTTTCAAGATAATCAGCGGAAACCATCTTGACATTTAACCATGTGACCTTGACCTTTGACCTAGTGACCCCAAAATCAATAGGGGTCATCTACTAGTTATGACCAATCACTGTATGAAATATGAAGACTTTGTGATACATACTTTTCAAGATAATCAGCGGAAACCATTTTGACATTTAAGGCCCAAGTGACCTTGACCTTTGACCTAGTGACCCTTAAATCGTTAGGGGTCATCTACTAGTGATGACCAATCACTGTGTGAAATATGAAGACTTTGTGATAAATACTTTTCAAGATAATCAGCGGAAACCATTTTGACATTTAAGGTCCCTGTGACCTTGACCTTTAACCTAGTGACCCCAAAATCAATAGGGGTCATCTACTAGTTATGACCAATCACTATGTGAAATATGAAGACTTTGTGATAAATACTTTTCAAAATAATCAGCGGAAACCATTTTGACATTTAAGGTCCCTGTGACCTTGACCTTTGACCTAGTGACCCATAAATTATTAGGGGTCATCTACTAGTTATGACCAATCACTATGTGAAATATGAAGACTTTGTGATAAATACTTTTCAAGATAATCAGCGGAAACCATGTGGTCTACCGACGGACAGACCGACGGACCGACAGACAGACCGACATTAGCAAAACAATATACCCCCTCTTCTTCAAAGGGGGGCATAATAAACAGTTTCCATTGTTAACTATTTTAGTGCAATCTCATAGAAACAAAGAAATATGTTTTACATAATCATGACTGACAACACTGTAAGAAACTATAGCATCTCATATCTCTTGTATCATAATTATACAATTATGAAACAATCAGCAACAAAGCACTTGTCACAAGAATTATGAATGAAAGTGATTCTCACAGGTGAGTGGTTAAAACAAGAACGCCACTTGTTTTTTCCACTCACTTCCTTTTTGCAGCTTTACTCCCTCTTTTCATAATTATGTCTGATTTATCTATCATCTCAAATCATGAATAAAACCAACTGTTGATGAAAAACAACAGCCTGTTTAATGTGCTTAATCTTGATGAATAACTGACTGACATCACTGCCATGTAACAAGTCATAATAGACTGCAATCTATCAGGCTTGTATCATACAAAATATACATTTCATTGATACTTTCAGTTCTTAAATTCTCTTTACAATTGATATAAAAAAATAAAATAGGCAGCATGTGTGAGCAAAAAATATACATTTATTTATAGCTGCTTCAATAATCTTAGTAAGAGCAATGCACATTCTTTAAAGAATTAAGCGTTTGAGCAACACTCTTAAAAGATATATGTAACATGTTTATCTTATAATTTCTTTTTTTTCTCAAATCCTTGTTTGAGAAAACAGTAACCCTTATCAATAGCGTAAAGCTAGGTAAGCCTTCACATCCGTTATAAAGATTGGGCGGATCTATTATATTCAAAGAAGTCCATTTACATTTATTATTTAAGCAAACAAAATGAGAAAATAATTGTCTTTAAACTTAATTAGTGTTTGAAATTATTTTTCGTCCAATAGGATTGCATTATTTCAAATGAATCGTAACACATTTAGTTTGGTAAAACGGCAAACTGTTAATCACTCTAGTAAACTGACTGTTTATAAAAATGATTAAAAACACTAAGCTGGTTAAAATTTATTAGTACATTTTCACAAAATTAAATTGGTTGCGCGGCTGCGCTGCACCCGTGACCAATTTAAGTTTTTAAATGCATACTAATAAACTTAAACCTTTACTGAAAAATTTTCAACTACAAAAACTAACATGCATGTCATTTATTAATGAAAAAGACTTAGTGGTAAAATTCATTTATGCATTTATTTAAAGTTGCTTTGATATACTGTAAAATTACAAAAAATGTGAAAAGGAAGAAAACTTGTACACTAAAAATCAAAATCGTAAACACTTCATGTTAAGCAAAACTGATATAATTCTTTGTTTGCATTTTATAAGTGAACCACTTTTTCAAGTGTGTAAATATTATAAAGGCACTTAAACATTTTACTCACAACTGACATTACTTAAAGAGCAGTTTGATATAAAAATTGGATAACAACATTTAAACAAGAGGGCCATGATGGCCCTGAGTCGCTCACCAGAAACAACTGCTTTTCAGTGTTGGAAATTATCCATTGTCAATATTTTCTAATATTAAATTTGAGCATAGAATATGTTTAAACAATAATTTGAAGAAATGCCATGACCTGGGGACATTTAAGCTTAAGCTTAAATGGGGCTAATGAAATCAATATGAGCAAACTTGATAAAAGACTACCTACATGTAATAATGCTACAAAATTTGGTGATCACCTATCAATTATTTCAGTAGGAAAATTAATGATGTTCAAAGGTTTTTCATTTTTTGGCTTTAGCAGCTCCGAAAAGGGGCTAATCAAATTAATATGAGCAAACTCGATAAAAGACTACACAAGAATGCTACAGACAAAGTTTGGTGATCATCCATCAATTAGTTCTGTAGAAGAAGATGTCTAAAGGTTTGTTTTTATTTTTAGCTCTAGAGACCCCTAAAAGGGGCCAATCAAATTAATATAAGCAATTGATAAAAGACTACACAAGAATGCTACAGACAAAGTTTGGTGATCACCCATAAATAAGTTCTGTAGAAATAGACAATTTAACATGAGCAAATTCAAGTGTGACTTTCACAAGGACGCATAACATACCAAATAAAGTAAATCTGCCCAGCAGCCTCGGTTCTGGAGAGCTAATTAAGTTAATACCAAAGGGGCAGATGATTAATTAACCAATTAGGTCAGAACTAATGGTTTCAAAAGCATAATTATGTAAAACACCAAAAAATAAATAAGATATTTTGAAGCTTTTAATATCTTACACTGAAATAATGTTTTTATATTACATTTATATACTGCTGTTCATGTTTATGATAAAGAGCCCCTTGTGGCACAGAGGTTGCCTTTATGGGTCGAGACATCATGAGTATTGCATCCACTGTTTAACCCATCATGATCATAAGAGTTTACTAAATCGGGGTTCCAATCACTGGAGTAATGGAACATAGAGTAACCTCCAACCTATACGGACAGAGAAATGAAACCCCTAGATGCCAATATACGTACATGTTCTTCCTAACATATCAAAAGTGTACATCATGCTGTATTTTTTACAATATACATTCAGATATTTATGTACAAAAGAAATTTTTCATTTTACTTGTTTGGGAAAATAAGGAAAATTTTCAGTAAACAAAGCATTTGTTGAAATCATACAACCACTTAAAGTTTCTATAGACTCTGAAATGTTTATCTTGGCACCATCTACATACTAAAAATATATTGCCTATTTCTCCACTATATACCAACATGATTAACTATATTGCTTAAACTATACTAAGGAACTAGTATTTTACCTGTCTCCAAAGTTCCACTAAAGTAAAGTCAATAATATCCGTGCTGTTTACGGCAAGCTCGAAAAGTGCTGAGGTCATCCCACTCAAACCTGTATCCTGACGTACTCGCTGTTTCAACATTTGTTTAATATGTCGCTCCCTACGTTCCCGTTTTTTATTATAACTTGTCATACTCGACTGATAAATCCTTTTCAAAGGAACAAGATCAGAACCATGCACTGGTCCAATATTCAATCTATTCATCGACTGCTCGTTTATATCACCAAGAGCCATTTTCGTCCTCATTTTTTTCTCTCTCCTGCTGATTTATTACCCACTTATTAATAACAGTAGCTGGCTTGTTACATATCCAATCACATATATAAATTAGTCGAAAATTGCATCTAATTTTCCTTCCAGCATCGAGCTGTTTTGTTGAAGTATATACCTTTGAAATATTAACATCGTACAATGGTAAACAAGTGTTGAATGTTCATACCGCCCAAATTTCATAGTCTCTGAATCCCTGCCAATTGTATGTTGTTTTGTTTTTTATCCTTTATAGACCAGATATTTAATTACATCATACAAATTTCACTGATTACTTTTGTATGAACATAAATAAAAACTATTCACTCCATTTTCATTTTTCAAAAAAAATAGTTGCTCTTCAATTAGGAAACCAGAGAAGGTGGGTGGCTCTTCAGAAAAGAAATTCCAGAAAGATTAAGTAGTTCAACTCCTTTATTTATGTGGCAGTCATCATGAAATATCATCAATTTTACCTTGAGAACAATAAGACCTGTTATTTCATATACAATTTATCAGATAAGACGGCTTCTGGTAGTGGTTATACCTAAACAAAATTCATATTGCCCTTCTCATTCTTAAAACATATTTTTTTTGTATATTACCAAGCAGTGGTTTCAGAAAAAACAAGCAATTAACATAGTATTGCAAGCAATCCATAAGTCCCCTACCGGTAAGAGCCCAAGCAACATTCTGAAGGGCCATTGGCCATTCACTTAGGTTCCTATTTTAAGTAAATTTGTTGAAAAAGTACTTTAAAAGTGATCACAGGAAACAGTTTTTATGTACTGTGAGACAGACAGACTGAAGGACACTCTAAAGTTATTTTTTAAACATTCCATGTTATCAAAATATAACATTTTTAAAATCCTATCATGATTGAAGAAGTTGGAGTAAAAATTACCAATTTCTCAAAAAAAAATCTAAGTTCAAAAGGGGCATAATTCTGGAAATAGTCTTGCTAGAGTATTGAACACTCACAAATGTTGAGTGACAATAAGAAACATTTATATGAAGTTTGAAGTAGATACTATTCAGAAAAAGAAGTTATGAAAAAAAACAATGTTTTTTTCATGAAAATTTTAAGTTCAAGGGAGGTAATTCTGATAAATTTTGTGCTAGAGTTGTAAAGCTTGTCACATATGATGTGGTTGATGACAAGCAACTTATATTTAAAGTTTGAAGAAAATACCTTAAGAAATAAAGAACTTATAGTGAAAAAACTTAAAAACAAGAATCAGAAATCTCGAAATTCAGTCTATTTGTTGCCATAGCAACCAGAATTTTCAACATAGGAAGATAAAAAAAGGATGTGCATAATTTCCATACTGCCATCTACCCATATGTCAAGTTTCATAAACATATTTTCAGTACTTTTCATGTTATCACTGGATCCAGGTTATGTGTAAAATTTGCCATAATTTCAGTCTATTTGTTGCCATAGCAACCAGAATTTTCAACATAGGAAGAAAAGAAAAAGACGTGCATAATCTCCATACTGCCATCTATCCATATATCAAGTTTCATAAAAATATTTTCAGTACTTTTGCGTTATCGCGGGATCCAGGTTATGTGTAAAATTTGCCATATTTTCAGTCTATTTGTTGCCATAGCAACCAGAATTTTCAACATAGGAAGAAAAGAAAAAGACGTGCATAATTTCCATACTGCCATCTATCCATATATCAAGTTTCATAAAAATATTTTCAGTACTTTTTGCGTTATCGCGGGATCCAGGTTATGTGTAAAATTTGCCATATTTTCAGTCTATTTGTTGCCATAGCAACCAGAATTTTCAACATAGGAAGAAAAGAAAAAGACGTGCATAATCTCCATACTGCTATCTATCCATATATCAAGTTTCATTAAAATATTTTCAGTACTTTTTGCATTATCGCGGGATCCAGTTTTGTGGACGGACGGACTGACGGACGGACTGACGGACGGACAGACGGACTGACGGACGGACAGACGGACGGAGGGTAAACCTAAAGTCCCCTCCGGTAAACCGGTAGGGGACTAAAAAGAAGATTTTTTATTTACAAATAAATCAAGTACAACAATGTTAAGTAAGTATAAGAACACTCTCTTAACATCCTAGATAAAACATTTCTACAAGAAACTATTTTATGTGAATGATATTTTTTTCTTTTTTTGATTTGGCCATTATGCCCCAGAAATGCTTTTAATTTTCTCACAACCTGTTTATTTCTGGTGTTTAGTTATAGTTTCCAAACACTTTCACATTGGCCACTTACCTGAACCTTCTTTACTTTGTTGCTTTTATTTTCAATTTGTACAGATGCCTTAACCAACTACATGTATGTTCATGTGTCCCTTGAAAAGGTTATATTAATTTCAGTGAAGCAACAGCATTTTATTCATTGTTATAAGAATTATTATTGTAATGGTAGAAGAAGGTATTAAGCAAAATTGTTCTTGATGCAAAAATTAAAACAGATTGAATGACAGTACTGTTTAAAACAGATTATTAAAGCCATCTATTAAATGAGCCGTGTCACGACAAATCCAACGTAATGTGTTTGCGACCAGCATGGATCCAGACCAGCCTGTGCATCCGCGCAGTCTTATCAGGATCCATGCTCTTCGCTTACAAACAATATAACAACTAGAGAAACTGATAGCAAACAGCATGGATCCTGATCAGACTGCACAGATGCGCAGGCTGGTCCTGATCCATACTGGTTGCAAACCCATTATGCTGGTTTTGTTGTGACGCGGCTCAAATCTTTTCACAGACTTTCAAACATTTTCATTATAAATACAATATAACTGTAAAAACATAAATGACTTTCAGTGTCATGCATTTTTTTACGACTGCAACAATTTTAAGATAATTCTCTCTAATACACATGATAATAAAGCCAACAGCAGCACAAAGAAATTATTATTCTTCTCATGAAACGGTTTAGATAAAAAAATAGAGAACAAATTGCAAAGAAAATTTTGAAACCACTACTATTACAATGTAAAAACATATTTACAACAATGTGTGTTTTGTTCCTTATCAAAAACCCTGCAGTGTTTAAAAGAAAGCTTTCAACATTTATTATCTCAATTTCATGTTTCATAACATTACATGTATATACCGGCATATTAATTTAACAACATGCACAGATTATACTATAATAATTTGCTGATTTCCTTGAGGAAATGATTTTATAGAATTGCAATCAATTTTAAACACTTGCAATTTTGACATTCTCAAACAGTATCAATCCATTGTGTCCAAAAGCCTAAAGATATGTTATTTGAATTTCTTGTAATTCAGTCAATTGCAGCACCTAAGACTGAATTATAGGCAAAAGATAATAATAAAATATACCCGGTATTAAGAATTTAATTGATTTTTGTGTTTTTGCTAATAATAAGGCTCAAATTGAGGTAAATAGCATTTAAATGCTTTTCAATTTTGGTTAATTTTTCACAATTAAGATAATTATTCTTGATAAACAGAGTGAACAAAGATCTGATATTTTCCACATATAATCTTTAAATATTTTTTTTAGCCAGGCTATATGTCAAAAAAAATCTCTTTTACAAAAAAATTGCATTTCCAAGTAAAAATTTTCCAGTAGTCAAACATTAAAATTACCTTTTTTTCCCCACTATTCTGATACATACTGAGATTGAAAAACAAGAGAAACAGAATTTTTTTAATGTCTTAATTTCCATGTCTTCAGAAATGTATACATGTATATAAAACTCTATGAACATGTAAATGAAGATATCATAATTCTTATTTTACTTTTAAGATCATTAAGTTTGTACCATGATATTACCCTGATATTAAATTTTGTTTTCCAAACATTCCAAAATTTTTAAGCATTTTTTTCTTTTCCTTATAATATTTTATTTTCAGAGATTATGTAATCTATAAACAAATCTATAAATAAACATATAACACAATTATTACCGTGTTCTTATACTGTGATATATTTTGTTGGTATACTGATGTATTTAGCAACAATAATTTAGCATCATTTCAAACAGTGTTTTGGACTTGTACCAACATCATACGATACTTCTCACAGAAAACAGCAAACAGCTCGGGGGAGATCAATGGAATTTCCAGACATGCAACTATCACTCTACTAACCAACCTCAGTCTTATAACGGAGACAAAAAAACTGCTGCCAACTATGGGAAGTAATTCTAGGCTTTAATCCTCTGACTAGAACTCTGACAAATTAAACAATGTTTTATGGTAGTTATTAAAGTGACTTATGCTCATATATTTATATTTATTATATACTTTTAAATGAAATATTGAGAAATATTGATGAAATAAAATGCGTATTTTCATTTTCCGTATTTTCACTGTAAAAATTTATTTTTCACTGCAGTGAAACATATTTTCCGTATTTTCACTGGTGTCTTGCCGGACTACTTTCTTTAAAATTCTGCCAGTACGCAAAATTCAAGGGAAATTCTTTCAAATTTTAATGTCCAGAAAGAGAAAAATGTATATAATAAACAGAAAATTCAAGTTTTTTCTATAAATACATGATTTATTTTCATCTTGTGTCATGAAAATTACCATATTTCACTCGTGGCTACCGCCACTCATGAAATATTTATTTTCATACCACTCGATGAAAATAAATCATGTATTTATAGAAAAAACTTGAATATCCTCTATATACAGTCATTAAACTGAGCTGAATTAACAATATATTTCAGATTGACTGTTATACCAGTGATTGACCAACAGTTGATATTGAAAAAGGATAGATTTCAAATCTGCCTAAAATATTAAAAGTCTGCCCCACTCTTTTTATAAATTGAATGTAACAGGCAAATAAGATGAATATTTAATAAAGAAATTTCCTATTTATTGTTCATGCAAATTAAATTATGAAATTGAAAGGATGGGCATTATTATGTCACTTTAAGTTATGTACATCTAAAAATATCACTACTGTAGACCTTGTATTTTTAAGACCCTAATATATTTAGAAAGAAAATGCATGAATCTTAAAATTAAGCACATATCAATGTGCATTATGGATATTTTTACTTGACACTGACTTTAAAACAACATGCAGTCTTAATAATTCAAGAAAAATAAAATAAATTCATTCAAGAATTATGATATAATTGTTTGACAGATCTGGAAGAAAAAAAAATGTTGTACAATTTTTTTAACCTAGTTTATAAATGGCAAACTTAGAAGTCTCCCACACACATACACAATTGCACTATATAATCATACCATATTGTCCATTAAAACATATAATTTTCTTTGGCTTCATTTAAACTGTAAATTAGGTTTATTTTAACTTTCTTTGGCTTCATTTAAACTGTAAATTAGGTTTATCTGAACCAGAAGCACAGCTTGCACGCTTTCTCCTTTTGATCCAATGCATGGTACCCATTCTACAATTATTATTTTCAAAGGTGTTCTAAATCATTCAATAATCTAATCAATCAATTTCTGCACAAGTTTTAGTTTTTTCACTATAATATAATATATACCTCAGCTGTAAATCTCTAGATATCATGCTAACAGATGAATTGCAACCTGGTAACAAAATAAATAGTTTGAAATTGCTAACAAAGTCTGCTATACAGAGGTGGCAAAACTCCCAGAAATAAATTACTGTGAATATGCCCATCAATTTCATACCTGCTTAAGTTTTATTTTTTTTTAAACTTAAATTTTTAAAGGGTTGAAAAAGGTTATACAATGTAACATTAACAGCATGACATTGTGTATGGCTACTTTGAATTGTTTCTTGCATCTGTGGATGTACATGAACTTGTTACTGAAACCTATGACTTTTATAAAACTGCAAAGGGAATGAGTTCAGATTCACAACGGCATCTGATTTAAGACACTTTCTACAACCAAAACAGACCTTCAACAACCAAAACAGACCTTCTACAACCAAAACAGACCTTACCTTTTTTGTGTTTTTGTTTTGGGTTTTACGTCACATCGACACAGTATAGGTCATTATAATCGCGACGTTCCAGCTTTACTGGTGGAGGAAGACCTCAGGTGCCCTTCCGTGCATTATTTCAGGCACGAACGGGCACCTGAGTAGAACCACCGACGTTCCGTAAGCTAGCTGGATAGCTTCCTCACATGAAAGAATCCAAAGTCCCTGTCGGGATTCGAACCCACAGCGGTGAGGGGCACAGACCTACCTACAACCAAAACAGACTTGTCTACAACCAAAACAGACCTATCTTCAACCAAAACAGACCTGCCTACAACCAAAACAGACCTATCTACAACAAAAACAAACCTATCTACAACCAAAACAGACCTATCTACAACAAAAACAGACCTATCTACAACCAAAACAGACCTGTCTACAACCAAAACAGACCTGTCTACAAACAAAACAGACTAATAATACAACTATTTGGACTTTTCTAACACTAAAGAAATAGAGGCATTTCCATTTGTTACAATTGAAGATAATTTAATAAAGATTTCTTAACTAACATAAAGGATCAATATGAACAAAAAAGGAAATTGAATCAGCAACATTGTTTCTGATATCTGTCCATTAATTAGTCATGTCATACAATATATAGAGTATCTTACTGTGTAGAATATTAATGACCAATGTCCAATAGTCTATAACAATAGTATTTATATATTTCATCATTTATCACATGAATTGCATTTGTCATAAGATAACAGATTACTCTCATCCATTTTTTCAAAACGAGGGTCAATAGCTCTTTATTGTTATTAATATTATGTATCATAATTATTTTGAGTACTGTATAAGTGGTTACGTTAAATGCGACATGGAAATATTTGCAAATTTCGCGAATTGACAAAAATCACAAAAATTTCCTATAGCTAAAATATCAACCAACATTGTCATTTATTCTACCCTGGCAAGATTCGCTTATATTTCCTCAAGCAAAATATCTGGAATTTCAAATTTTAAACTTTTCGACACACAGAAATATCCACTTATACAGTATCTTGTAATACTTATTTATATTATTTATTGTTGTGAGTTGAGCATACATTATGTAAAACTATTCAGTTATAACCCTTACCAAGCTAAAAAAATTTAAATGGATAATTCAGGACAAAACTATTCATTACTTTAAGGTAAAATTTCAAAATAAGTAGTGAGCAGAGCAGACCATGATCCGACAAATGACAGCTGATCTAATTGGTCTGTACTGGTCACATTCTGGGTATAAATTCAGTTGTCATCAGCAGGATAAAAGTTAAATTACCAAGTTAAACTACCATATTACCTATGGGGCGTCAGTGGCCAAGTGGTTAAGGTTGTTGACTTCAAACGACTTGCCCCTCACCGCTGTGGGTTCAAATCCCGACAGGGACTTTGGAATTCTTTCATGTGAGGAAGCTATCCAGCTAGCTTATGGAATGTCGGTGGTTCTACTCAGGTGCCCGTTCGTGCCTGAAATAATGCACGGATGGGCACCCGAGGTCTTCCTCCACCAGTAAAGCTGGAACGTCACCAAATGACCTATACTGTGTCAGTGTGACGTAAAACCAACTCAAACAAACAAACAAAACCATATTACATTAAACAAATCAGTAATTAAATGCCAGAGACCACATCAGCATGAGTAAAAAATTCCTCCAAAAGTCAAGCTACATAGAGTTGCAACAATTGATTTAATATAAAATAATACTTCAGGAGCTATTTATTATCATATAAAAACCATGTACAACTGTAATACATCCAATTCTGAATAATTTTGCAATGTAGAATAACTATAATATGGAACTATAGGAAAATTTCTTGATAAAGCAGTACAACATTTTCATGAGACTTTTACCCCTGGGACATAATGTAGAGGGCGGATGACTGGAAAATATACATGTTGCTATTATGATGCAAATCTATTATTAATTCATTATTAAGTCAGAATGTGCAGACATTTCACAACAACACAGACTTTGAAGATATAGTAAAATCTATCACCTAATCATAGTGCTGTAAAGACTGTCCTCCGTGATTTTTGGGTGAGGATCTAATAGATCTTCTTCATATGTATGACGATTTTATGATGATAATAACACACTATTGATCTATGTATCAGACAAAAAGATTGTAAATCAGAGCAAAATGCTTACTTCTTGAAGAGAGTCATGCAACCGAACGGATATAATAAATTACCAGAGAGTAATCAAATTTCTCAATAAAAGATGAATCCATAGAGGCAATAAAAAAGGGGAGCAGTGGCCTACTGGATAAGGTGTATACCTCTAAACCCAGGGTTCAAGACCATGTTTCTTCTTATGACATCAGTAGGGGTTGGTTCCAGGAAGCACACTCAAAAATTATTAATGTATATAAAGTTGTAAGAAAGTTGTAAGAACTTGTTTTGCAATAGAGCTTAAATAAATATGTTTAAACCAATAAAAATTTCAAAACATTATCATTTTCTTTTAACTTAATAATGCTGCTTTGTACTACTACAATGAAATGTAGCAATTATCTATTTCTAATGAAAGCAACAATAATCTATGTCAGACAAAAACATTTGTATAAAAGCATGGAACTACAACCTATGTTTCACACTATTTCAAGTATACCATCTAAGCAAACTGAGTCAATATTTGTTTAATCCAAGGGTCAATTTATTTATATATACAGAATCATTTAAGTGGTCCTGAAATAACAGATGGTGCCTTGGCCTTTCATTATAATATACAACTCTCTACAGTCAAATTGCATTTGAGATAATACATTTGTACTGTCTTTTATAAACATGTACCATGAACCCTTTGTACATGTATTTTCACTGATTATATGGACACAAAATAATTTTTCCGAACTACCTATATTGTAGAATTGTCTCATTGGATGTTGAAAGTGGATGTCTCTTTCAATTTAATGGTTTTGTCCCGAACAAAATACAAAAGCCTTAAAATAAAAACTTTAGTAAGGCTTGCTATAAGTCTAAAGAAATTGGCAAGCTACATGTAGCTTGGGGGTGCAGGGGTGGGTGTGTAGGGGTGCTCGTTCTATACTGGCAACAATTTTGTGTATAGTATGCAGCCTCACTATTATGTTCATGCTTTAGCTTTAGTATTAAATATAAGTTACTACATGTAGACTGTGCATACAAAAATAGATATATTAGACTGAGCTCCCATATGTATACATTTGATATCATAATATTCACATTAGTTGATGCAATGACATTTAAAAGTAACTTGGTTAATTGCAATAACAACAATTATGCACAGCATAACTAAATAACTTTGCTGTGAATTCTTGAAAACATTTATATGTATAACACCATTGCAAAGACCTAGAAAAGAAAACTATTTTTGCAAAATGCTACCATATCTTCATCAGATAGGAAGATGATTTTTCTTTAAACTCGCATTTTAAGACAATATTCAAAAACAATTTCATATACAATGTAAGAGAGAGAAGAAGAACATATTTCAAAGACATACCATTCCTTTGAGAAGGAACTTCCACATTGACACATTTATAAATAAATTGTATATCCCCTTATTCATACAATATCCAGGTTTTTAAAGATGCATGATTATTGAATAACATATAAAGTTACAACTTGAACTGAAAGCCTCCAAAGCCATGTGAACCAGACAAATTTCATATATGCACAAACATGGCATAATTTAATCAATTTACAATGAAGGAAATAAAAAAACACTGAGCAGCCAGCTAGGAATCATAAAGTTTTGCCATCTTGAATTAATCATCTAATGCAGAATGAAATTAGAGCCTTTTTTTTGCTTCTGCCAGACAGAAGATTGCTATTTTCTACAGAGTTTTAAAGAAAAAAAACAACAATAATCAACCTGTATTTGATATTGGTGAATACAAAATGAAAGAGAAAGCTGAACAAGACAGTTTCAGTAAAGTCCCAGAAAACAATGCTTTTGGCCCTTTGGGTGTCTTCCATCCAGAGCATACCCAAGCATTTTTCATTTCAAAGAATGTTGCAACTTTCATATCAATCAAAGAATGTCGCAATTAACTTTCATATCAATCAAAGAATGGGGCAATTTTCATATCAATCAAAGAATGGGGCAATTTCTTATCAATCAAAGAATGTTGCAATTAACTTTCATATCAATCAAGGAATGGGGCAATTTCTTATCAATCAAAGAATGGCACAACTTTCATATCAAAGAATATTGAAATTTTCATATCAATCAAAGAATGGTGCAACTTTCTTATATAATGAACACTTGGTACATGTACATCTTTTGCTCCAAATAAAACCAAAAATTTCATCAAAAATCATGTGGAAATAATCTATTATAAGTCATTAAAACAATCTTACCGCATCACAAAGTTTCTTCTTTTTCTTTTCATCTTTCCTTCTTTTCAAAGATGCCATGACCTTTAACTTTTATCTTCCAGAAAAAAGTCACATTTTCATGTCATTTATTTTTTGACTAGAATCCATTTAAATATGCATAATTTTCACCATTTTCTCTTAAAAATCACAGAAAAACATTAATTCCTTTTTCATTTTAAAAATCCAGTAAGATCATATTAAACCAATATAAACAGTCGTAAACAGTATCAACACTTTAAAAACCCTAACTGTTTTTGAAAACAATAAACAGGAAGGAAAAGTCTATTCATAAGAAGAATAGGCAACAACAAAAAAATCACATTTTTGGACATTTCTGGCTATAACATCCATAATATACTAGATCAATGCAGTATCTGAAATATTAATGTATGAGATACACAGCAACTGACTGGCGAAAAATAGAAAAATCATGATTCTAAATTCTGACATTTTGCAAACAGTTTTCATTGATTCTACAAACCTCTTGATGTTTACATATAAATATTACTTAATTATCAGAAATACAAATATTCCTGGAACATCAAATCATAACCAAATTGCAATTTATCAGGCCACTGATGTACAGGGAGAAAATATACACAGGGATTGGCTATCTATGTTGGAAAATCCATTAATATCTGGGTGTTTATGGCTGGACATTTAAAGGGTGTCTCTCTAGGGGTCAATTATTTATAATCATGAATTGAAGGACTCTTTGAAATGCAAAAAAAACCTCACTATATGACTTTTACCATCAAAAGCCTGACTAATTACAGAATTCAATTAAAAATCAATTAACACAGATTAATACCCTGCCAACTTAAAATTCAGGTTATCTCCACAAGTGACAATCAACTTCTTCTCATAAACAATGAAAAGGTATTTCACATGATGTGATCAATGAAGATAATTAAAATGCCAGGTGATTGTATTGGGGTTTGGAGTTGTACATTTTTAGCAAAGAAAATCATTGAAAAAAACTTATCTTAGCTGAAGGAACATATGAGGAGACATGGTCATTTGGCCCAAGGAGTAGGGTTCAAACCTAAAATCTTTGGCTTGAGAGACTGACACTTTAATCACTTGACTACAATTCTCCCCTAATTTACATTTCAATCTTCCAAGACTCTGGTGCTGCATCAGTTTTCAAGTCATATCTCTAATGCAATAATTCAATTTTATCATCTAAAATAACGAATGAGAATGATAAAATATTAACATTTGTTGCTAATTATTTGTTCAATTGTAACAAACAAAATTATTTCATAGTTCAATCAATCCTTTTATACTGTTTCATTTTATCTTGATTACTCACAAACACTTACTATGGAAACTTTGAATATTTGCTCTCATCTGTGCTATAAATATATTGTTGTGCCTGCAGCCAAATGTATAAGCAGAGAATAACTGATTTTAGAACACTTATAAACAAACAATTTACATTGTTCACAAATATTGAGATGAATAGGTTGTAAACAGATACAGAAATCAAGTATGATTTTTATAATCAAACACTCAATGATAAGCAGGTGCTATTAGACAATTACCTTAAATTTGTAAATATTGCCATAATTTACATAGTATGTATTAATTTATTACCAAGATTTATCTATATATAGTAAATGTTAAATTTTATTTTAGACCCTATTAAATGGTTCTCCATAGAATGGATCATGACAGTGGGTAGGGTTTTCCCAGTTGAGAGTCCAATATATTCTTACACATGTTATGGTACTACATGTAGGAATTACTTACAGGAATCTTTTCAATCTTAAATCCTTTAAATGAAATCATCAATAAATTGAAGTAATTATATTAATGCAATTGAATTCAATTTGTCAGACCCTTTACTGTCAATTTAATAAGTATAATATTATGAAGTATTATGAAATATCAAAGATGAGCTTTCATAATGACATGCCACATACAAATATGTATTGATTGTAGAGCCAGAGTTTGTAAAAATTAAATCTTTTCTTTCTATAGTTGATTTTCAATCACAACTGAACAACTATGCTTCAATAAGAAAATCTGATCATTTTAACTTCTTGAAAGTAAAATCATAAATTAACTCCTTAGGAACTCTTATTTCACCATCTAATATGACTTTTACACACATTCCTTTATTCTTTTACCAAATAACATAAAAATAAATACAATTAACACATCCTCTTTATCATATTACATCAGTCGTAACTTGGCTTTGTTTTCCATTCATTTTGTAAGATATCCAATCTTATTTAAAGCACCAACATGAATATCCTTTGTGTATATGAATATTTCAGCAAAAACAAACCTCCTTTTTTATAATTTCATGATTTTTTAATTCAACATCATAGATCATAAAGTCTAAAACTCCAAATATTTTTATTTTTCAATGAGATAAAATCACATTTTTCTTTAATCTAGAATAATAATTTTCCACATTTCAACCCTTGTTCTTTCCTACAAAGTCACCTGTTCTTGCATTCACCATATCATCCCATAACCACCAGTCAATTACAGTCTCATTTTATAATTTAATGTTTAAATAAACATCAAATAAGTAGGAAAATTTCCATCAAAAGAAACACACATAACATCCCCTCCTTTTTTTCAAAACTTGTAACATTTCCGTAAAAAAAAACCAATGTACAAAGAACGTTTTTTCTTTAACTTGTATTTCCATACAGGAGCATCACTAATACCTGTATCTCCAGCTGCAGTAAATTGGACAGTACAGATACATCAAAGTGGCACATGCCTCTGGGAAAATTCAATCAAATTTTAATGCCAATATTGACATTACCTTAGCCTTCTAATGGACACAAACCTATAATTTAACAAGAGCTGTCCAAGGAACAGTACACCAATTTTCTCTGTGCTAAAGAAAAGTACAAAAGGGGGCATAATTCTGATAAACTGTTCAAAAAGTACTTTTGCCTAGATTTTCAACAAGTACTTAAAGTTTGAAATGGATATATATGAGATAGTTTAAGAGAAAAATTATGAAAATATAAAAAATAAAATAAGAAGGGAGATAATTTACAGAAAATGCCATTTATGGTTATATGCAATCCAATTTTTAGTGTGAACAAGTGACGTATTCTAAGTGTCAAGTGAATATCTCTAAAAGTTCATTGGCCTTACGTGCAGTAATCAGAATTAATTTGTATTTGTTTTCCATTCACAGACAAAAAACTCCTAAATATTTTTGGCATCAATGATTAAAGTCAGGCCAAAATGTCTGCTAAAGTACTTTTTTCAGGACCTGTTTAATTAAGGAAAAATAATTTATAGTTTTCAAAGAAATTATCTTAAAATTTATCAAACTGCAATGCACTTTAAAACAATCATTTAAAACAGTTTTTAAGGTCACAAACCTTCTAATGACTTCCACGAAGGAAAATTATGTTTTAGTACCAAATATAACTTCTAGCACACAGGGTTGTCGCTGGAATTTTTCTTTTATAAAAAAACACAAATTTTCCGTTTATCATATACCTTTTCTCTTTTTTGACCTTACAATTCTAAAGATTTCTCCTTTCAATTTGTGTATTGGCTGAATTAATTAAGAAGAAAATAGTCTGGCAAGACACCAGTGAAAAATGGAAATTATGTTTCACTGCAGTGAAAAATATTTTTTACAGTGAAAATACGGAAAATGAAAATACACATTTTATTTCATCAATATTTCTCAATATCCAATTATTATAGTATACAATAAAAGTGCATGTTGTTTCCTAAACAATAAAAATTAAACTGTTGTACAAGACACTCATTGATCTACTGTCTAATGAATAAACAAAGTAAAACTTGGAAAAAATAAAATGTATCAACCAATTGAATTGTATAAAATACTATTTTGGTGCGGCCTTACAGATACAGTATCATCCATCAATATTGACAGGAAACAGTCAATGATAAACATTAGGATAGGCAGACATGCTGTTCTGCTGTAGACTGGAATTATCGAAAGAGAAATCTAATGTTTTTAATGAAATAGCAAATATACGTCACAGTATTTAGATTTATTATGATGATAGTATAAAATAATCAACATGGAACTACATCATGTTTTTAATATCTGTATGTTTTGTGTGATATTATCTTGTTTCGGAATTTGTTGCTTTTGTCTCTTAGCTCTAAATGAACACGCCCAGTCCAAAATCATAAATCATTACTGGTTAACCTTAAGCCTGCTGGCAGTGAGGCTACCTATGTGACCAGTGCAGATCAGGATCAGGGGTCCATTACTCTGTGCCATTTGATCTTGGTCTGCAATTTGCAATTCATGAAACGCATCTTGAAAATTAAGTTTTCCCTAACAAAAGTAATGGTTTTGTCCAGATTTTAAAATGGACAAGTCCATTTAAAATATCAAGTGCAGTAAGGGTTAAAATATCATGTTATTAATATAATTATATTTATGTCGCTAAGATCCTGCTAGCAAAAGCACTTTACCCTAAGCCCAAATCACTTTTCAAATATCTTTTCAAATATCCCTTGGATCCAGATCTAAACACAAAATAAAGGAATCTATCTAACCATTAAAGGGTTCATGGTTCTACACTCGGAGATTTAAACCTGAAATAATTAGCACAGTGGTATCTGAGGCCATCTCCCTATCCCAACATGGCAGCTGGACATTCACAAAATGACATTTAATTCATAAAGGTTAACTAGCCAACAAAACCAAATATGTAGTCAGACAGCCTTTAGACTAGTCAAAGCAGTATTAATTGAGTCTGAGGGCCAGCTTTTATATCATGTACTAAGTAATACTGGTAGCAAATGCTGTTCAGTCTTTTAAAACCTTTCTTGCAAATGCAAAGCAGTGATGGTCATAGTATGAAGCTTATAAAATGTTGTCCATAATTGTATTAACTATCATGTACAACTGTGTAGATGTAAATATATATAGAGGAATATTAATTCATAAACTTACTCAATTTCTCTTGTAATTAACATAATAAAGCAGTTTGTTAAGCAGTGCACAATAACATGAAGTTCTTAACAATTTTCTTATGATGAGTTAAAATGACATTCAGGACATGTCATGTCTATAATACAATTTAACAAGCAGTTTACTTGATTTCACCATGAAAGCAAGTGTAGTCAGTTGACACAATATTAATGTACAATGTACAATTAATATTTTCCCAATGATTTATTATTTTAACAAATATACATGTAGGCTAAAAACAATGCAGCAATTTTGACAGAATAAAAGAGTGAGACAAAAGTCAGTATGTCTTTAATATTATAAATATTTTAAAGCTTTAAATGAGATTTAGACCTGAACTTCATCTGGCAAAGTACATGTAGTCTTGTTTTAGATATGCCAAACTAAAACAGTACATTTTGCATACTTAATGCTTTGGGTATGGTTTGTACACCCGACTATGTAATGGAATATACCGGTAAACAAAATATTTTTTTTACAGTTTAACATTTATAAATATGTATTCAATGTGTTAACTTACACATGTCAAAACAAAATATAAAAATATGGGAAAAGATAAAGGAAACTGTTAAACACATAAACTTATTTGATAATTGAAACTTTTGGACTTATAAAATGAAAACAAGACAAGATTAAGTACATGGTTTTTTGGACTTGGAAAATGAAAATGAGACAATAAAATGTACATAAAATGTGCATTTGATACAGATATTTTTGGACTCAGGTAAAGAAAACAAGGCTAATTTGAAAAGACTGGATCAAATAATGATTTACATTGGAGCAACACATGGAGCAAAAGCTTTCTTAAAAAAGTTTTTGGAATGCCTGCTAGAATTTATTATAATAGATATGAAATTCTAAAAAGCAATGTTAAAGTAATTTTTGATCTTCTTCTCCACCACTTGAAATAATGGACTTTTGGGTGAGACCTTAAAATGAAGTACCCATGCTCTACATCTAAAAGGATCAGATCTGCCTCTGAAACAGGGATTAAACTTTTGTATTGATTGACACTGTTAAAAATTATAGAGGTTATCATAATGTATTGATTAACAGCAGCACTTTTTTTCCTTCTATAAAATGTGCATTAAGCAGTGACCAATTTATTAAAGGCATCTTCCCCAAAGGAAAACTAATATCTGTAAAATCATGTTGATTTCTACTTAAATTAAATTAAAAAGTTTTATATCCCTTTTACAATAATTAAATGTCATCCCCCAATTTCATCATTCATGTGCCCCTTCTCCTACCTGTGAAAAAAAAAAATCACTGAAAATCAGAAGTTTCATCACAGAACTATTGAAATCACGGCTTAATTTACAAATATTTATCGGCGGCACGAAATACCCAAATATACCCAAATATTGCCCAAATATACCCAAATATAGCAATATTTATTTTTGTTTGTATAAAATATAGATAATAATGAGAAATAAATAAATATTTATAAAATAATATGACTTAGCCTGCTATAACTTTAATTCATTCCGTTGAAATGGGCAGTTAAGATGTTGTAAGAAAATAAAGTTGTACGTGACATTTGCTTATCTACAATATAGGTTCTTTATACTTTGTACTTGCAAATTTAATTCAAGATATGATATTTGTTGTCCACACTTACATTTTAAGGTGTAATTTTGTTGAAATTTCATATCATACAGAAGAAGAATGTCCATGTTATTAAAAAAATAGCTTTAATAAAGTACATATACTGTATTTTGGTTCAAAACACAATAATAAGAAAATGTATATTTGGGTACAAATGATTATATCTTAGTGAAAGTGTATATTGTATTCATGATTAAAACAGCACTTTTTTAGTATAAAACATTTATTTTTAGTATAAATGGGCAATATTTGGGTATATTTAGGCAATATTTGGGTATATTTGGGCAATATTTGGGTGTATTTGGGTATATTTGGGTATTTCGTGCTGCCCATATTTATCTGTTATTGTAATTTTTATATTCAATATTTCATTTTATAGATTTTGACACTTTCAAGCTTAAATCTGTTTTGATTTTATAAAAGGGAAATTACAAAAAAAATATTAAAACATTTATGATCAAATAAAAACTGGCAAAAACTATAAAAAGAAAACAATTATAAAAACAAAATTTTTAACCTTTAATTTAAACATTTCACATAAAAGAGAAAAAGATCTAAACAGTTTTGAGAGGTAGCAAGTTTCTTGTTATCATCAAAAATGTTTACTTCACATAAACACTTTCATAGAGATAGTTATCATCAAGTAACAGGTGGTTCATCAAATCAGAAAGTGGGTGGGGTTGTCAAAATTTACCTGTAATGACGTTTCTTTCATCTGCAAAGCTACTGTCTCACGAATTTTCGCGGCATCACCACGTCTGTGGAGAGCCTGGGTGAATTTCCTATCACCCATTGTCTTAAAAAGCGATTATCTGCTAATTGGTAATCCCTAGGACAAGGAAGTTGACGTTTTCCACCATGTTGATGAAATTTATTGTGCAAGGGAGACTACTCGAGATGCCCAAATCTAAAGATGGCTGCATTGTTAAAGAAGCGGGCTCTAGCCGAGTATAGTCAGGTCATCCAGGTATAAGATTTAGCCAGATTCTTCTTTTAACTGTAATAACATCTTTTCAAAATTGATTATTTATCCTGAAATGGCCACTTTGCTTCTTAAATAACGGAGAAAATCACATTCGTACTCAAAGTACGAAATGTTCAGATTAGCCCCCTGAAAGTTCGTACCCAATGTGAAAAGAAAATCAAGTGCACGTTCTTCTTCCAGTTTATTTTTTAGTTCTAGAATATTAATGATTGAATATATCGGATTTGTTTATAGATAATATTGTTATCATGATTTGATACATAACAGTTATAGCATATTCTAAATGTTTTATCTGTTTGGGTTATTATTGTCCCGTGTTATAACTTATAGTTGTAGGCACATGCAGGTTTCTTTTAGTGTAATAGGCAGTACCCATCCATTCAAAATTAAAGAACACATTGATTAAAGCAACTACTGGATGCTACGCTAGCTAGTGAATGGTAGTGAAGTGTCAATTAGAAATTATGGCCCCTGAGATTTCACACACAAAAAATTACCGTCTTAAAACAATTCCTTTTTTCCAACCCCCCCCCCTTCCTTACTAATATTTTTGAAGCTTGGGTTTCAGAAATGAGAATACAAGTTGTGTCAGTCTGCTAGACTTTAGACATAATGTTGTTGTTCAGAGCTTGGTTTATCTTCTTTTGGTTCTATCTATCATAGTTCAGATTATATTGATTTATGCTTTTGAAGATGAAGCTGCTCTGATAGTGTGTGGACCATATATCTGTATGTTTATTCCTGACCTAACCATAACTGTCTCTTTATCCAACGAAGAAATTGTGTCCTTACTCACAGCATTATGTGTTTTTTTTTAATAACTTATCAACAACTTGGTTTCAGTTTTCTTCCTCGAAACTGTCTGGTACGTTTTAAATATTCTGTTTTAACACAAAATATGTACACAAACGCCTATCTGGCGGATATGCAGAAAAATTTACAACAGACAACAATTATATATTGGCCTCTCTGCTTGACAAGCCCATCAACATAAACAAATAAATTCGATCTTTAACTTCTGTATAACTTACCTTTCACAGTTAATAAATGAAGTGTTTGTACTCTAGTTGCAATCGTTAAGACCCATCAGCATTACTAATTTCAAGTGTTAATCCTTTAAAGTTAACTGACTAACTGTGAGACAAAGTCCTTAAATATATCAAGGACTTTATTCACATCCCATATTTCGGAATACTTTGGTTCATAGGTCTCAAATTAAAAAATTCCACGTAAAACACACCACTACAGGATGGTTCCCAATAGAAATATTTTCCCATTTTACTCCTAGAGATGATTAAGTAACAAAATTATGTGACTGAAAGTGAAAGTAGAGACTAGAGACAAAATATTTTGAAACGTTTCCCTCTCCTTGCCCTTTCTCCCAGTCATGGCAAATCTCTTGTGATGCACTGGAAAGTATACATCACATTTACACTGTACAGTATTACTGTAGACATAAACTGTATTTTAGAATCTTGTAGTGTTTGACAATTGGACTAAAATAACTATTGATTGTATCATAGTTTGGGGACCTTTCTGTTGAAAATGTGTACATATACATGTACAGTGCGTTAACTGGAGTGCAGGTATTAGTTACCAGCACTCCAGAGCATGCCCATTGATTGACTCATTTTTGCTGGGGTTTACTTATTGTGACGGAAGAGAAAGGGAAAGCGACAGAAAATCATATTCAGATGCTCGTTCATTGGTTACTTTTTCCCAGGGTTTCATATTGTGACAACAGGGAACGTGTTTTTATGTTTGACTATGATACAAAAGAGAAAGAACAAAAAAACACTCGGCAATCTGATTAATACTAGGGGGCTACGCCCTCTCGTACAAATCAGATAGCCTTGTGTTTCGATGCTCTTTCTATTACTTATCGAATCTAAAGGATATTATCAATAATAACATTCAAGTATTCAAGATTTCACAGGAAAGTGCCTATCACTTTAAAAACAAAGTTAATAGCCATAGTTAAAACTTTTGATTTAATATCCTGTAATTTTGCGTAATTATTCTTTGTATAGTAATCAAAGAAATTTACTGTATTTTCTTCAGGAAGAGGCGCCTAAGCCCATCAAAAAGTTGCGTCTAGTTCAAAGACCAATTGAACCAGAAATACAACTAAATCTTCAAGGTAATTTTTTTTGTGTTGCCTTGAAAAAGGCGACATATAGGGGTTACTTTTGTTGTCGGCGGCGTCCCCTTAAGCTTGTCCAGAGCATAAGTCAGTCATTATAAGTCGGATTGACTTCAAACTTGGTATGCATGCTTCTTATAATGACTCAAAGTGCATTGCACAAGAACCGGTACTCTACACTTCTTATTTTTGAGTTATTACCCTTTATTAATTTTCGTACTTTATTTTTGATTCAGGCAATTTCTCCAGAATTATAAAAAGCTAGAGACTTAAAACTTCATAGATATGGATGATATCTCTAGATCTTATTGATAAGAAGTGCAGTGCACAGAAACTGCTGCTCTGGACTTCTTCTTTTTTTATATTAGTTATTGCCCTTTGTTAATTTTCATATTTCATTTTTGTCCTGGCCATTTCCCCTAAACGTATATTGCTCACCAAGGGGACACATCCGACTTGCGGGGAGGTTCTAGTTAGTAGATTGGTTTTTCAGTATTTAAAAAAAACATCAGATAGGAACTTAAAGTCTTAAACAGTTCATGACACAGTTTACTGATGTACATGTTGGATCAAATTAAACATTTTTTCTACAATTGATCAGTAATCTTAAAATCAAATTTAATATATATCTTCGGGATGGAAATTAATATTTATATTCCACTGACATGAACATGTTTAGGGGTGGAGAGTGCAACAGTTTGATTTTTAGAATATTTACTCAGTAGCATATATTTAACAGATGATTTATAATATAATCTTTTTACATTTCCTTAGGTCTTTTTCCCACGATTGCAACTTCAAGTTTTCTGCTGAAGCTTTGAAGAGAAGTTTACCAGTAAACAAGTGCAAGCCCTTGGCCCTGTATTCGAGCTTGGCCTGGAACATTGATTGGCACGAGAAAAAGCAGCGCAGTTGTACGTCGGTAGAAGCCTGTCTGCTAGTCGATTTCCGAAAATTCCTGAATAAGTGCTTGAAATCTAGCAAGAACGGTTGTTGACACTCTCAGTAAAGAGGTAACATGCTTGCATGTTAGAAAGAGACCAGAAAAAAACAATACAACGTCTTCACATATACATAGAAAAAATGTTTGAGGAATCTTGTTTTCTAAACATTTATAAAGTCAAATAGATAAATTTTTCAAATCATTTGATATTGTGACTGTTTAAAAATTTTATTTGTTATTAACATTTAATTCACAATTTCGTAAATCTTATATAAATGTTATGTTTAATACCTCAGAATCCCAGAAAGCTAAAAGTCAGCTGATATCAAGCTTGTCTGTGATTGGTCAGTCAGCTGCCTCATTGAAAGAACTTCACAAACAACTTGTTGACACTGCTATACAGGTAGCATTTTTATTACAAACTTTTGTCATCTTTTATATTTATTCAATTATGATTGGGAACCTGTATATACATGTATATCTTGTGTACAGAAATTATCAATATTAACAAATTTTTAAGATATTTTCTTGAAACTTCACACGTATCTTAGGTATCAAAATTTCAGATCACTGTTTCAGACCCGTAGATTGAGCATGGGTTTTTACTGTATTTTTTCTGCCCTATCTAAAGATAAATGATTTCTGTTTGGAGTATTGTGTCATCCTCCACAGCTACTTAAGGAAGTCACTTGAAATTCCACACATTCCCTTTGGGCCTGAATTGAACATCTCTATCCAAGACTGTCAAATTTTTGTGTGTTTTGATCTTAATAATGTAGCATACATGTATGTGAAGAAATTTGAATAAAGGTAAAATAGCAAGTTGTATCTTAGAGTAAAGATTTTTATCACATACATGTACTTGAGTTGGATTTCATGTTTATTGTAGAATTTGACCAGTGACAGTCACCATATTAGAAGCAGCTGCCTTAGTTTGATTGGCCATTTAGAGTCACATGATCTACCAAAGGGAGATAACAAAGATGATGATGTCACAGATGTACAAAAACTGTTGGAAAAGTTTTTTCAGGATCAGGACTCCAGAGTAAGATCAAGTGCCTTTGAGGCTTTGGTAAGTTAATGTTAGTGTGGAGCAACAGTCATAATTGTGTGTTTAGAGTCAATGACTTTCCATTTAATGCCCTCAGTCATTGTTAAAGATGAAATCTCACCAAAAAGTTTATAAAAGGAAATTAATTTGGGTAATTTGAAAATGTTCTTTGTTTTACATTGTTCTGTTTGGAAGCGTGAAGAGAAAAGTTGCACCATATAATTTATTAATGTAGAGATCACTTGGATTCAAACAACAAAAATTTAAAGTGAATTTGTTATGTTAGGATGAAGGTGTAGACAGGAAAGATATACACATTGATAATAAACAATGTTAATTTTGTCATTATTAATACAATTTGTGACTTGTTCTGATGTAAAGATCTCTTTTGTAAATGTTAGTGGCAGTGTGGCTGAGCGGTTCATGCATCTAACTAGTAATCTTAGGATTGCTTGCGGTGTGGGTTTAAACCCCGTCGGGGGCAAGCTGTTGTGTCCATAAGCAAACAACTTAACTCAGATTGCTTAGTACTGGTTGTTCTCTGGAATGCTTATAGCTTTAAACACAATCAAACTAAAATACATACAGTGTAATGTAAAATGTTCAACTTTCAGTTAACATTTCATGAGAGGGGTGTGAAATTAGACGAGAGTTTATACAAGGCAGCATGGGAAGCCCTTAATGATGATTATGAAGGTGTTAGATTGGCAGCAATACAAGTAGTCTGGGTCCTAAGTCACTTATATCCTGAAAGGTAGGTGTGAAAAAAATTCCTTTCTATGAAAGCTTCATTTTAAGTGCATATGATATTAACAAGTTAATTTTTCAAGTTTAAGGCACACATATTCAAGTTAGATTATCTAATGCTGGAATTAATAGATCTGATGTAAGAAAAAAAAAATCGAACACTTTCTGCCGGTACGGATACATGTAGGATAGCTAGAAAGTTGCCATATAACCTTTGTTGTTTTTGATGGGATGTAAAACCAAAGTCCAATGAGTAAAAAATTATTCTGCTCAGAATTTTCAGAAAATTAATCAAACTGGCTTGGAATGATCCTGAACAATCTTAAAATGACTTGATTTAAATTGTATATGAAAACTGTGTTAGTAGGGAATACATGTTCAACAAATATGTTTGTTTATTTCAGCGTTGTTCCTGTACCTAACTCTGATGAAGAGTTACGACTTGTTGATGACGGTTTTGTTAAAATATGTAACATGATCAATGATATATCAGTCAAAGTACGAACTAAAGCGGCCAGTCTACTGGTAAGTTACTTAAATACATTTATCACACAGCACAGTAGTTTATTAAAGCCATTTGATTAAAAAAAAAATACAGTGCAACTTCTGAAAACCGAACATACAGTATAAGTAGAGCATACCCTGACAGGTATTTAAGGCAACTTTAGCAAAATTTGTGGGAAGGTTATACATTTAAATGCCCATTATTCCTTAAAAAATGCTATAATTTTTATTTTTCAAAAGCACTAAATTTTTTATGTTCTGTTACAGTTTAAAATATAGCCATATCAGAGCTTGGCAATAAGTACAGTTATAGTGTATTAGTATTTTGTATGGAAGTCAAAATACTACAGTGTTTACATTTCACTACTCTTATCAGAAATGTGTTCACATTTAACACTATTTTCTTTAGATGATAAGAATTTCACATGTTCTTAATCTATTACTACAATATTTAAAAAAAACATGTTTGCCCTTTTCCAAGTAAGAAAAAATAATTTGTTTGTGAGGCATAATGTCTTTTTAACATACTTTGAACATATGTTTATACAAGTAAAGCAGAACAATTTCAAGACATGATAACAGATAATAAATAAAAATGTTTTGTGGATAATAGATTTTTCATAATTTGTGGCATCAATTTCTTGCAATTATTTACTCTTTCTTTTGCAATAATTGACTTTCATTAAGCTATATGTATATCCCAATTTCAGGGCTCCTTACATCTGGTGAGTACAAGGTTCCTGGAACAAACTTTAGACAAAAAGCTCATGTCAAATATGAGGGTAAGTTTAACTTTATATCATATATACATTGTATGGGGCTTCTGTGGCCGAGTGGTTAGGGTCATTGACTTCAAATCACCCTTTGCCCCACACTGCTGTGTGGATTTAAATTAAAATTATCTTCCTGTTGGGGTTGAGGGGAGGTACAACTGTTTTGAATAAAAGTAAAGTTATTCTGGAGTGGCCTCCCTCTCTCATGTAATTCTTACCTCTTTGATCAGATACCCCTTTTGTTTACAAAAACGATTATAACTCCCGAAAAAGGAAACATTCATTATCCTCCTCAGAAATGAAAAAGGTAGGTAGCACCTGATTTTAAAGACTTTATCTAAATTTTATCAATGTCTATCTAGATAACTACAGATAAAACCTCTTAAAAGTGTGTCAAGGAATTGATTTGTTGGATAAATATTTTGGGGAATCACAGTCCCACTCAGAGATGATTTTTTGTGTCGCCTCTACGGAGTAGTGGCGACATATAGGGATCACTTCTCCGTCGTCTGTCCGTCCGTCCGTCACAAAACTTGTCCGGACTACTCCTCATAAACTACTGGTGCAATTTCATCCAAACTTTACAGAAATGATCAGTACCAAGTCTAGTTGTGCATATTGTCAGCATTTTCCGGTTCAATGATTTTTGTCAGAGTTCTGGCCCTTTAATAATTTTTAATTTTAAAGTTTGTCCGGACTACTTCTCATATACCACTAATGCATTTTCAATGAAACTTTACAGGATTGATCTGAAGCTCAAGTCCTTGCGGATATTGCATGGGTTTTCCGGTTGAATGATTTTTGGCCGAGTTATGGTCCTTTGATAAAAAGGTGTTTTTTTCTGTGTGTTGTCAGATACACAAAAGCTTGTCCGGACTACTCCTCATAAACTACTGGTGCAATTTCATCCAAACTTTACAGGAATGATCAGTACCAAGTCTAGTTGTGCATATTGACAGCATTTTCCAGTTCAATGATTTTTGTCAGAGTTATGGCCCTTTAATAATTTTTATTTTTAAAGTTTGTCTGGACTACTTCTCTTATACCACTAATGCAATTTCAATGAAACTTTACAGGATTGATCTGTAGCTCAAGTCCTTGCGCATATTGCACGGGTTTTCTGGTTGAATGATTTTTGGCCGAGTTATGGCCCTTTGATAAAAAGGTGTTTTTTTCTGTGTGTTGCCAGATACACAAAAGCTTTCCGGACTACTCCTCATAAACTACTGGTGCAATTTTATCCAAACTTTACAGGAATGATCAGTACCAAGTCTAGTTGTGCACTGTCTATCTGTCTGTCTGTCTGTCTGTCACAAAATTTGTCCCAACATGAAATTGGCCATCATGAGGCGACACATGTGATTACTAATCGCTCTTGTTTTATGTATTAATATGTTCTTTTTTCTTAAGAGTAAAGTACATGTAAATGTATTGCTGTATAACACAACCTTGAGTTCAAATACTTAGACATTTCATAAAAGTGTTCATGATGTTTCATTATTTATTGATCAATTAATAGAAACAATCATCATTTATAATTCGCCTTTGATATGAAAAGGTAGGTAGCACCTATATTGTAAAAAATTTATATTTTGAATTTTATCATTATCCATACAGAGAAAGAAGACAGCATCAGAAAGGGCGAAGGACAATTATTCCTCTGGTGTATGGTCAACAGGACAGAAGTGGGCAGATGATGCCCCTAAAGAAGAACTGGATCCTGAGAGTATTAATTTAATGAATATAGGGGCCTGTGGGGCATTTGTTCACGGTCTGGAAGATGAATTCTCAGGTATGAATTTCTATATTGATATACATGTAGTATGTAAAATCCTTGTTTTATCAATATCTAAAGAGGAATAATTTCATAAAACACTTTGTCTTTCATTCTTATCCTATTTTGTAAGAATAATTGACATGCTTTTTGTCTATTGTAAATTATAATGTGTATATATATTCTGAGAAATAAAATATGTTTAAACTAATAAATTTTTTCGGCAGGAATAAGAGTAAGTTTGTTAGACTTGGTATTGACATTGCCCTTGGCCAGCAGATACTCCCTTTTGTCACAGTGACAGTTTAAAATTCCTGTTTGGTCAATAGCTTGTTCCATAGATTTGAAGAAAATATTAGTTAAGATCTTATTTCATGGCAAAAGAGCACATATCAATGCATTATTGACTTGCTTTCAATGTCCCTCATGCAAAGCCTGAAAGGTATCAAAAATTTTATGGTTTGTCTGATTTTGTGACATCAGACCCGACGTCGATAGATAAAGATAAATCAGATAAACATGTTTTATAACAAATGTCTCCTATATACATGTTTTTTTTGAGTTTGTTTTTTTTTACATAATTTGATGACATAAATTGTTTCACGTGTAAAAAAAAATTTAATTCTTGTGAATTTTAGAGGTGAGAAATTGTACTCTGGATTCGATATGCGAGTTGGCCTCACAGAACCCGGGGTTTGCGCTGTTATGTCAGGACAGTATTGCGGACATGTTTAACGACGAGATAGAGAGCGTACGACTTAATGCCATCAACAGTCTGAAAAAGCTGAGTCAACATTTAGAACTACGGGAAGATCAGCTCGATATTATGTTAGGTGTTCTACAGGTAATTTTACACAAAAAATACGGGAAGATCAGCTCGATATTATGTTAGGTGTTCTACAGGTAATTTTACACAAAAAATACGGGAAGATCAGCTCGATATTATGTTAGGTGTTCTACAGGTAATTTTACACAAAAAATACGGGAAGATCAGCTCGATATTATGTTAGGTGTTCTACAGGTAATTTTACACAAAAAATACGGGAAGATCAGCTCGATATTATGTTAGGTGTTCTACAGGTAATTTTACATATAAAATACGGGAAGATCAGCTCGATATAATGTTAGGTGTTCTACAGGTAATTTTACACAAAAAATACGGGAAGATCAGCTCGATATAATGTTAGGTGTTCTACAGGTAATTTTACACAAAAAATACGGGAAGATCAGCTCGATATTATGTTAGGTGTTCTACAGGTAATTTTACACAAAAAATACGGGAAGATCAGCTCGATATAATGTTAGGTGTTCTACAGGTAATTTTACACAAAAAATACGGGAAGATCAGCTCGATATTATGTTAGGTGTTCTACAGGTAATTTTACACAAAAAATATGGGAAGATCAGCTCGATATAATGTTAGGTGTTCTACAGGTAATTTTACACAAAATATTATGATTAAATGATATTATGCTGTTGGGTTTTATTAAAACAGCACACCTCTTGATTCAATGTTCATATTGCAAAAAGCACTAACAACCCATGTAAATTACCAAAAATAGATCAAAATTTGCATAAATAGCCCTTAATGCATTAGTAATGCAGTAGAAATTTGGTGAAGAAAAACTGCTAAATCGGTCATAAATCGCACATAAAATGGACACTTTTACTTTTATTTTGAACCTTTTTACTTTTGTTAAAATCTCAGTACTTTATTATAAAGTTTGATTTTCTTGAAATATTTTGGTTCATCTGGAGGCGGCAGCTTTAAATATATAAATAAAGTATTTTACTTTATGTGATGCAGTGGCTGACCTGAGCTCTGGTAAATTCAATGTGGCCTACCTGCCATGATTCGGAGAGAAAACTACAAACACGACCACCATATATGAATCAAAGTTATGTTATAGTATGTGATATCTGTACTTGTTTCCATTGACAGGACTTTTCCTATGTGTCAAGAGAATCTCTGAGAGACATGTTATGTGAGATGAAGTTTGCCACTAAAGAATGTCTCAATACTTGTGTTGTAGCACTGCTTGATAACCTGAGAAGGTATCCTGAGGACAGGCTGAATATTTGGAAGTATGCTTGTCTTCAGTTTTATATATTTGAGGATGTAATATATATATGAGCCGTGTCATGACAAAACCAACATTATGGGTTTGCGACCAGCAAGGATCCAGACCAGCCTGCACATAAGCGCAGTCTGATCAGGATCCATGCTGTTCGCTATCAGTTTCTCTACTTGTAATAGGGTTGGTAAGCGAACAGCATGGATCCTGATCAGACTGCGCGGATGCGCAGGCTGGTCTGGATCCATGCTGTTCGCAAACCCATTATGTTGGTTTTGTCGTGACACGGCTCAATTATAAGAAATAAAGTTTGTATGTAAACATGGTATAAAACCTTAGCTTGTAATGTATATAAGAAATTAAATAATGTATGTAGCAATGTAATAATCTAAAAAGAAAGAAATGTGTCTTACCATAGTATAACATGGATTCATATTGCATAGATGAGAGTGGTAAATAAATCACAAGGCTTTACAGTCAGCTTGATATTTAATTGAACCATCTGGTTAGCTCAAAAGGTAGAGCATTGGACTTTGAATCAGGCAACCTGGGTTCTATTCCTGAACAGTGTAGGTATTGGTCATGAAATCTTTTTTACGGAAATTCACAATATACCTCTGCTCTGGCATGAACAAAGTATATCTACCTAGGAATAATACAATGACTGAATTGTCCTCTGGTAAATTCAACTTGGCTTTCAGTTGTGGTCAGATGGGTTAACTACTAACACCACCACCATCATGATAGTTCTAAAATGTGTATTTTGTAATGATGAAAATGATTGATAAAAATGATATATTTGACAGATGTATGAAGTTTCTGGGAAAGAATTGTGCTAACCTTGCGTTACCACTGATGCCCGAGTTTCTATGTCTTCACCCGTACTTTGATACCCCAGAACCTGAGATGGACGATCCTGCTTGTATCCTTGACAAACTTGCAGATAAATTACTTGATTTAACAAAGTTCAACCCTTTTTTAATGTCCACAGATATGTTTTTACTTATCATGGAAGTGTTAGTGTCGAGTCTTGTTAAAATGTAAAGCAAATACAGTAATATAACTGGTAATTGTTAGTAGTAGATATAATAGAAATTATAGTTAGGATCTGAACATAAACATGTAGATACAGTATTGATTACTTGCTATCGCTTAATTTGTGGATAATCACTTAATTAATTTATAAGCAAAAGAAACTAATTTATCTTCCATAACATATATTTAGATATCAGTATATTAGTTCTAGTATTTAATGCCGCTGCAGGAAATCGTACAGCTTTACCAATGTTTCAGGAACATACCTGGAGACATTTTACCTACTTGAGAGACAGTATACCAGAACTGGTGCCAGACTTAAAGGTACAAACAATGTATACAAGTGTGTTAGAGGGAGGGTGGGTGTATCTATGAATTGTGAAAGGGACATCAGTGACGAAGTGGTTAAGGTTGTTGACTTAAAACCATTTGCCCCTCACAGTTGTAGGTTTGAATCCTGACAGGAAATTTGGATTTGTTCATGTGAGGAAGCTATCTAGCTAGTTTCTGGAATTATGGTTGTTGTACACAGGTGCCTGCTTGTGCCTGAAATAATGCACAGGAAGGGCATCTGAGGTCTGTCTCCACCTATAAAGCTGGAAAGTTGCCATGTGACCTCCATTATGTTGATGCTACATAAAAAAAACATATTTCAAAAGAAGCACCTGTTATTTTATTTTACTGGAAATATTGCTTTTTGAGAACAAATAACAATTTAGTAAGATATTTGGTAAGTGGCTATGTCAGGTGGATCTTATAAAATGATATATCTGAGGTCAAAATTAGCCTTGCACATGCAAACTTTTTATTCATATCTCCATTTACACAGATAAGTATCGTGATTGTTCAGATTTATTTCATATCTTAGGTCAAAAATGGCCATGACCACTTTTTAGCTCGACTTTTCTATGAAAAGGGGAGCTATCCTACTCGCCCCGGCGTCGGCGTCGGCGTCACACCTTGGTTAAGTTTTTCGTACCACCCCACTTTATTTCAGAAGTATTACAAGTATGGCTTTGAAACTTACCATACTTGTTCACCATCATAACCTCCATCTACAGACAAGAGTACATAACTCTGTCAAGGTTTTTGACAGAATTATGGCCCTTTTTTGACTTAGAAAGTGTATTGAGCTTGGTTAAGTTTTTTGTACCACCTCACTTTATTTCAAAACCATTGGAGGTATTGCTTTGAAACTGACCATACTTGTTTACCATCACGACCTTCATCAACAGACAAGAGGGACATAACTCTGTCAAGGTTTTTGACAGAATTATGCCCTTTTTGACTTAGAAAATACATTGAATATGGGTAAAATCCACTTATTGCCTTAACCCTTTGAGATATTGCTTTGAAACTTTTAATGCTATTTCACATCATTACCCCCATCTGTACGCAAGAGAAGGTAACTCTGTCAAGGATTTGTTTTAAAAATTAAGGCCTTTTATCGACTTAGAATCTTGGTTAAGTTTTTAGTACCAGTCCACTTTTTGACTGAACTGTTTGAGATATTAATTTGAAAGTTGGAATACTTGTTTACAATCATGATTCCCAAACATGTCCAGGAGAAGGTAATTCTGTCAAAGATTTTATTTGAATTATGGCCATTGTTCACTTTAAAAATACAGAGATTCTTGTATTGCCTTTTACTGCAAAAACTTTTTTTATTGGCAAGCAATAAAAAAGTCGAGCGCGCTGTCTTACGGACAGCTCTTGTTATTCATATTTCCATTTACTCAAATTATAAGTAACATTACTGTTCAAGTTTATTTCATATATCATGATTTTGTCATTTATTTTTCTTTAGCATTTCAAAAAAAAGTGAAAAAATATTTAATGCAGTTGAAATAAATGAAAAATGTGTCTTTAAGCAGTACATAGGACTGGTATAAATCTATAGAACTCTGCTATAAACAAAAAATTAATAGAGCATTCTCCACTTACCATATTGGTTAACAAATGATACTTTCAATAAGACTGTAGAAGCGTTTCTGTTTCAAAAGTTAAAACAGAATAACAGAATAAATTTCATGAAACTTCTTTTCAGACTGATGATTCTAAAGAAGTTCTTGTGGAAAATATGGCACAGGTGGAAAAATCTCACGAGGCTGCCACATTTATAAAATGTACGGTGGAGAAGTTGTCTGATCTCCGCTCACTTGATACAATAACTGCTAAACAACTTCTAGAAACTGCTGTCAGGTTTGCACTTATAGTTAATAATTGAGCTGTGTCACGACAAAACCAACATAAGTGCGTTTGCGACCAACATGGATCTAGACCAGCCTGCGCATCCGCGCAGTCTGATCAGGATCCATGCTGTTCGCTTTCAGTTTCTCTACTTGTTATAAGGTTTGTAAGAGAACAGCATGGATCCTGATCAGACTGCATGGATGCACAGGCTGGTCTGGATCCATGTTGGTCGCAAACCCATGATGTTGGTTTTGTCGTGACACAGCTCATAAAACTGAACAGTATGGGGCATACATTGATTTCATACTTATTTATTTCTGCATAGCAAAAATTGCATATTGTTTAAATTATGTTAACTTATTTGCATTTTTTATGTAAATTCATGGCATATATTTTGAGAGCTAGATTTTATCACATTTTTGACATTTATTTGTTATAGGGATCTACAAAGAGTTATAGAATTAGACATGAACACATCAGCATCAGCAGAATGTATATGTTTGTTTCTACAGAGTCAACTTCTTATAACACAGGTAGATATGACCTCTTTGATTTCATCCTTCTTTTTGATCATTTTTTTTTATTTCAACTATTTGAAGAACAGGGACTGGTATTGTATTCACACAGCATCAACATCAAGCTTTGGTCAACTTTTTGTGTGCAAGTTGGTACCTATAAAACTACTTAACAGAATAGGTTGAAACCTCACACACTTATTTGAGAGCATAAATGGTTGTCAATGTCCAAGGCCTATAACTCTAACTTAGATTTTGACATAATTATTGGCCGTTTAAAACTTGGAACATTCTACATTTTCTAGGCTCTTGTTTTACTATGGAAAATTGAGAATAGTTGAGCACACTGTCCTACTGACTGTTCTTGTTGTTTTCTTTTACCCTATAATGTTATCTGAATAATAAAAGTAATTTAAGCTAGAAGTCTTGTTGATTTTTTGTGTATATATCTAAGGGCATCCATGGCAAAGGGGTTAAGGTTGTTGACTTCAAACCACTTGCCCCTCATCACTCTGGCTTTGAATCCCGTCAGGGACTTTAGATTCTTTAATGTGTGGAAGCTCTCCAGCTAGCTTATAGAACGTTGATGGTTTTACTCAGTGGCCATTTGCTCCTAAAATTATGCACAAGTGGGCACCTGAGGTCTTTCTCCGTCAGAAAAGCTTGAAAGTGGCCAAATGACTTTTGCAGTGTTAGTGTTACTTAAAATCCATTAAAACAATTGTTTTAACAAACAAACACACAAGTTTGTTGATATATATATGTCATGCATACAACTGGTACATGTTAAAACTGAATCTATGACAAGTGCATTGTCTTTTGTATTTTCTTTTGCAAGGGAGGTTTTCAAATAAAAAATCCAAAATAAAAATTCCAAAGTAAAAAAAAAAAATTTAAAACTTTAGGACTTGACAGTTTGAATAGGAGTTTTTTTACTTTGACAAATGTTTAATCAAAAAGTAGATTCATATTGTTGTGTCGCCACTTCTCCGTCGTCTGTCTGTCCGTCTGTCCGTCACAAAACTTGTCCGGACTACTCCTCATAAACTGCTTGTGCAATTTCATCCAAACTTTACAGAAATGATCAGTACCAAGTCTAGTTGTGCATATTGTCAGCATTTTCCGGTTCAATGATTTTTGGCAGAGTTATGGCCCTTTAATAATTTTTAATTTTAAAGTTTGTCCGGACTACTTCTCTTATACCACTAAAGCAATTTCAATGAAACTTTAAAGGATTGATCTGTAGCTCAAGTCCTTGCGCATATTGCAAGGGTTTTCCGGTTGAATGATTTTTGGCCGAGTTATGGCCCTTTGATAAAAAAGGTGTATTTTTCTGTGTGTTGCCAGATACACAAAAGCTTGTCCGGACTACTCCTCATAAACTACTGGTGCAATTTCATCTAAACTTTACAGGAATGATCAGTACCAAGGGTAGTTGTGCATATTATCAGCATTTTCCAGTTCAAAGATTTTTGTCAGAGTTATGGCCCTTTAATAATTTTTAGCTCGACTTTTCTATGAAAAGGGGAGCTATCCTACTCGCCCCGGCGTCGGCGTCGGCGTCACACCTTGGTTAAGTTTTTCGTACCACCCCACTTTATTTCAGAAGTATTACAAGTATGGCTTTGAAACTTACCATACTTGTTCACCATCATAACCTCCATCTACAGACAAGAGTACATAACTCTGTCAAGGTTTTTGACAGAATTATGGCCCTTTTTTGACTTAGAAAGTGTATTGAGCTTGGTTAAGTTTTTTGTACCACCTCACTTTATTTCAAAACCATTGGAGGTATTGCTTTGAAACTGACCATACTTGTTTACCATCACGACCTTCATCAACAGACAAGAGGACATAACTCTGTCAAGGTTTTTTGACAGAATTATGCCCCTTTTTGACTTAGAAAATACATTGAATATGGGTAAAATCCACTTATTGCCTTAACCCTTTGAGATATTGCTTTGAAACTTTTAATGCTATTTCACATCATTACCCCCATCTGTACGCAAGAGAAGGTAACTCTGTCAAGGATTTGTTTTAAAAATTAAGGCCTTTTATCGACTTAGAATCTTGGTTAAGTTTTTAGTACCAGTCCACTTTTTGACTGAACTGTTTGAGATATTAATTTGAAAGTTGGAATACTTGTTTACAATCATGATTCCCAAACATGTCCAGGAGAAGGTAATTCTGTCAAAGATTTTATTTGAATTATGGCCCTTAACTGTCAATGTTTTGTATTATAGGCAAGCAATAAAAAAGTCGAGCGCGCTGTCTTACGGACAGCTCTTGTTATTTTTAAAGTTTGTCCGGACTACTTCTCTTATACCACTAAAGCAATTTCAATGAAACTTTACAGGATTGATCTGTAGCTCAAGTCCTTGCGCATATTGCACGGGTTTTCCGGTTGAATGATTTTTGGCCGAGTTAAGGCACTTTGATAAAAAGGTGTTTTTTCTGTGTGTTGCCAGATACGCGAAAGCTTGTCCGGACTACTCCTCATAAACTACTGGTGCAATTTTATCCAAACTTTACAGGAATGATCGGTACCAAGTCTAGTTGTGCACTGTCTGTCCGTCTGTCACAATTTTTGTCCCAACATGAAATTGGCCATCATGAGGCGACACATGTGATTACTGATCGCTCTTGTATTAACAATGAATACTTATATATAACCCATATGTTTGTATCATTCTGCTAATATGAAGCTCATAGAGAATTTTTTTCCTGCAGTTGATGTCCCAGCATGCCTACATCCTCACAGGAAGTGTTACCGTTAGCAACCTGAATGTTCTAGTAGACAAGGTCTTAAATCTGACCAATAGGCTGCAGACGCTTTTTTTAGGACTTGGAAACAATGATCTCTCTCTAATAAAGCAGACGGAACTGAAGGCCTTGACCTTTAGATTAGGGTCAACTTTGGCCAACTCACAAGAGCTGGCTACCCAGATGAAAGCGCAGGATGTGTATACAAACTACCTTTGTGGTTTACAAAAGTATGTTTACTTTTTTTTTAGTTTTCTCAAAACCTTTTATAGAAAAGAGTTGTCTTACTTGAATATGACATTCAATGAAGCTAGCAAGAAAATTAGTTGTTTTAAGATTTTGATATAAAGAAAGGTCAGCTTACAGTTTATAGTCTAGCTCAATATTTGGGACTTAAGCCTCACATTATCTCTATCAGTACTTAATTTGTATATACAAGACATTAATTTATATTTTTCCAAAATCACATTTACCAGAGCAAAGATATTTGTCTTGTAGCATCACCTTATGGTCCTCTTTAAATGTTACATAAACCATGCCCCTAGAATCAAAATTGGCCCCACCCTGGCAGTCACTTAGTATATATAGACTTGTAAGAAAATACATTTAAATCTTGTGGCAAACTTAAATGTGCAGACCTTTGCCTGTAGCTAATTTCTTCTCTATTTCATTTGTTTGACCTTTTCTAGCAATCAATCTCAAGTGAGCGATCTTAGACCACAATGGCCCTCTTGTTTTATTGTGTCGCCTCTACGGAGTAGTGGCGACATATAGGGATCACTTCTCCGTCGTCTGTCTGTCCGTCTGTCTGTCTGTCTGTCTGTCTGTCCGTGCGTCCGTCACAAAACTTGTCCGGACTACTCCTCATAAACTACTGGTGCAATTTCATCCAAACTTTACAGGAATGATCAGTACCAAGTCTAGTTGTGCATATTGTCAGCATTTTCCCGTTCAATGATTTTTGTCAGAGTTATGGCCCTTTAATAATTTTTAATTTTAAAGTTTGTCCGGACTACTTCTCTTATACCACTAATGCAATTTCAATGAAACTTTACAGGATTGATCTGTAGCTCAAGTCCTTGCGCATATTGCACGGGTTTTCCGGTTGAATGATTTTTGGCCGAGTTATGGCCCTTTGATAAAAAGGTTTCTTTTTCTGTGTGTTGCCAGATACACAAAAGCTTGTCCGGACTACTACTCATAAACTACTGGTGCAATTTCATCCAAACTTTACAGGAATGATCAGTACCAAGTCTAGTTGTGGATATTGTCAGCATTTTCCGGTTCAATGATTTTTGTCAGAGTTATGGCCCTTTAATAATTTTTAATTTTAAAGTTTGTCCGGACTACTTCTCTTATACCACTCATGCAATTTCAATGAAACTTTACAGGATTGATCTGTAGCTCAAGTCCTTGCGCATATTGCACGGGTTTTCCGGTTGAATGATTTTTGGCCGAGTTATGGCCCTTTGCTAAAAAGGTGTTTTTTTCTGTGTGTTGCCAGATACACAAAAGCTTGTCCGGACTACTCCTCATAAACTACTGGTGCAATTTTATCCAAACTTTACAGGAATGATCAGTACCAAGTCTAGTTGTGCACTGTCCGTCTGTCTGTCTGTCTGTCACAAAATTTGTCCCAACATGAACTTTGCCTTCATGAGGCGACACATGTGATTACTGATCGCTCTTGTTTATCCTGTCTTTTCTTTCAGGTTTTTAACATATACGGATTCCCATACAGACAGTTGCACATCTTACCTAATCTCGGAATTAGTGAATCTTAAAAGTAACCAGCTATCCAATGTACAGAATGTGCTTCATTCTGCCCTAAAACTTGTACGTCCAGTCACTTGCATGTTAATGAATAAGGTGAGGAAGGCATATGCTGTTATACACGAACCAGCTAAAGTGTCGGATAATCCTATCAAGTTTACTGCAGGGCTTACAGCAGCTGTGTTATTAATTGCTGATATTGAAAATGTGTCCCGGATTGAAAATGTGAGAGTTCAGGTGAGTGGAATATAAAGAATTTTGTTTATTATAATTATGTTGATAGTACATATGTTTTCAATTTGTTAATTTGATAACTGATAATTTTTCTGTACTTTCTAATATAGATAGATTTATCAAACATATATGAGCAACGTCGTGACAAAACAAACGTTATGCGTTTGCGACCAGCATGGATCCAGACCAGCTCGCGCATCCGCGCAGTCTGATCAGGATCCATGCTGTTAGCTATCAGTTTTTCTACCTGTAATAGGGTTTGTAAGCGAACAGCATGGATCCTGATCAGACTGCGCGGCTCCGCAGGCTGGTCTGGATCCATGCTGGTCGCAAACGCATTAAGTTGGTTTTGTCCTGACGCGGCTCATATGTTGTCACCTTAGTGGAGTAACAGTTTAACTCCTTATACAATTTGATAGGAGATAACCCATTTCTGCTCTAAGGTGACAATGTGTCATGTATAGTACATTTCCACTTTAATTATTATTATCTGTTTTCTCCAGTGACTTTCTGTGCTGTTGATATATTAATTTAAAAAGATCTATAGTTTTTCTTTTAAAGGAACTCCACTGTGGTTTTTTTTACATATAGCTCCTTTATATGAGTTTATTGAATGTTTATAAATTAGTACATGTTTGACATTTAAATCTGCTGGATTAAAAGCTGCAATGAGCTCCAAACATGAACGTCGGACTGACCCGCCCAGTACTGGTGCCATCGAAAGATCATTGTTATAGCCTGTAGGAAAATAGTGATAAATACATTTTTAACTGAATTTTAATACAGTTCATTTGTCTCAAATTGCCTGTTCTCATTTTGACTGTAAATTTAGGTAAAGTATCCTGATACAACTGTAGCATTGACCATACCTTCATCACATGATGTCCGTAAGAGAAGTGCCCTCGGTCATAGACTAACAACACATGTTCTTCTCTCACATGGGCACTGGTCAGGTAACATATTTTCATTGTTATAGTTATAATCGTGATTATAAATTGCAGCCAGAAGATAGCTTTGCTGTAGAAAATACATCTTATCCCTTAACATGCTGAATATTTTAAATGGACTTGTCCCACTTCCATTTTTTGGGATTGTCTATTTTCAAATTTAGGGATATAATATCAATTTGAATTTTTTTTAAAGTTTGTCAGCCAACAGTATAGAGCCTGGTCAGGCTGGAAGGATGTGCAGGCTGGCCTGGCTATATTACTGGTGGCAAAGGCTTAATGCTTTTGGTTCCAGCACTTTAAGGGTTAAATTTTGAGTGTGTTTTGCTGTAATAATATTGGAGATGCACAGTATTAAGATCACGAAGGTCGTATACCTGAACATCTTAACAACATACCTTGCAGTCTTATACTTCAGCACATTTATGATAAAAATGTACATGTGTTTCTATTCTAACACATAATAGGGATGAAAGGGAAAGGAAACATTTTTAGACTGTAGGCTACTCTAATATTTTTACAAACAGTTGTCTTTGGTTTTACATAGGAAAGTCTTTGATAGTGTAAGATGATATGTCAGTCGTTTTTATGATTTTTGACATAAGATACGTAGATTCAGTTTTAAATGGAGTTTTACTTTATTTTTATGCCCCCACAATGTGGGAGCATATAGCGTTGCACTTGTCCGTCCGTCCGTCAGTCCGTCCGTACGTCCCGAAATCTTGTGAACGCAACTCCTCTTAAACCGGATGGCAGATTTTGCTTAAACTTACAGGGATGAACAACCTTAATGTGTAGATGGTAGTAAAGGAAGGAATTTTTGCTGCGACCAAATTTAACAGAATTATGGCCCTTTGTTGATTTTTTCACTACATACTATGTAGAAATTTTGTGAACGCAACTCCTCTTAAACCGGATGGCAGATTTTGCTTAAACTTACAGGGATGAACAACCTTAATGTGTAGATGGTAGTAAAGGAAGGAATTTTTGCTGCGACCAAATTTAACAGAATTATGGCCCTTTATTGATTTTTTCACTATATACTATGTAGAAATATTTTGAACGCAACTCCTTTTAAACCGGATGGCAGATTTTGCTTAAACTTACAGGGATGAACAACCTTCAGGTGAAGATGGTAGTAAAAGAAGGAATTTTTGCTGCGACCAAATTCTACAGAATTATGGCCCTTTGTTGATTTTTTCACTATATACTATGTAGAAATTTTGTGAATGCAACTCCTCTTAAACCGGATGGCAGAATTTGCTTAAACTTCCAGGGATGAACAACATTAATGTGTAGATGGTAGTAAAGAAAGGAATTTTTGCTGCAACCAAATTTAACAGAATTATGGCCCTTTTTTTATTTTTGCATTATATACTATGTAGAAATTTTGTGAACGCAACTCGTCTTAAACCGGATGGCAGATTTTGCTTAAACTTCCAGGGATTAACAACCTTAATGTGTAGATGGTGATGGTAGTAAAGGAAGGAATTTTTGCTGTGACCAAATTTTACAGAATTATGGCCCTTTGTTGATTTTTAGTTTTCAACTTGTGGCACATGTAGTCCAAAAAATATTTGACCTAGAGTCATAAGATTGACAGAACAGTGGCGTGTGGGGGCATCCGTGTCCTATGGACACATTTCAAGTTTTACATAGAAGTATACATTTTCTAGTTTTTACATTTGCATCAGAACTTTGTTTTATGTCCCTTTACATGTGGAACTAATGTTGCTTATTTTCATGCTTTAAGGTTCCGTCACATTTTGTATTCGTTCCATTTATGTGAATTGCCATTATGTACACTAAAGAATACTTAAACCATGATTTTTACTTTATTTCAATTAAGTTTCAAATTAAATATTATAAACAAACACAGATGATTCTTGCCTTCAGAAACAAAGTCATGCTTATTTTAGTGAACATCTTTAAAATATATGAAAATGTAAAATATTGTCAAATGAATAAAGAAAATAATTTACACAGTGCAAACAACATTTAAAATCTATGAAAGTCAGAATATGCAAAAATATAATGTACTGTCAAGGTAGCGCAGTAGAAATCTGGTGACAGATAATGCAAAAACAATTATTTATCGCTTATAATATGTAGATTATTTCTTAAATTGTGAATATTTTGACTTCCTTTAAAATCTTAGTACAGTTTTCTCAAGATTGATTTTCTTGAAATATTTCAAGTATGCAGCTTTAATATTTTCTTTCTTTGTATGAACCTAAGAGGAATTAATTGTTCTCCAAATTTTAGAAAGTGGATAAAGGTGTCTGAATATTAGGCAGTATTTTACCTGACGAGCATTTCCTTATTATATAAGTATTTTTATTGACTTTAGTTTTGCATTTTCTTGTTTCAGAATCGTGCACAGTTGAAATAGGTGTAGTGATTCTTTCGTCATCTGCTGCCAAAACAAAGTTCAAGACCAAATCAGCCTCCAGTAGTGAAGAAGACAGTAACGTCATAGAACTCTGTAAACCTGTGAAAGTTCTTATCTCACCTAAACCTCATAAAAGATAAAAGTAGAACAAATGTGAACATTATAGTGAAATAAAACTTGAAAGTTCTTATCTCACCTAAACCTCATAAAAGATAAAAGTAGAACAAATGTGAACATTATAGTAAAATAAAACTTGAAAGTTCTTATCTTGTCTAAACCTCATAAAAGATAAAAGTAGAACAAATGTGAACATTAGTAAAATAAAACTTGAAAGTTCTTATCTCGTCTAAACCTCATAAAAGATAAAAGTAGAACAAATGTGAACATTATAGTAAAATAAAACTTGAAAGTTCTTATCTTGTCTAAACCTCATAAAAGATAAAAGTAGAACAAATGTGAACATTAAAGTAAAATAAAACTTGAAAGTTCTTATCTTGACTAAACCTCATAAAAGATAAAAGTTGAACAAATGAGAACATTATAGTAAAATAAAACTTGAAAGTTCTTATCTCGCCTAAACCTCATAAAAGATAAAAGTAGAACAAATGTGAACATTAGTAAAATAAAACTTGAAAGTTGTTATCTCACCTAAACCTCATAAAAGATAAAAGTAGAACAAATTAGAACATTAGTAAAATAAAACTTGAAAGTTCTTATCTCGCCTAAACCTCATAAAAGATAAAAGTAGAACAAATGTGAACATTAGTAAAATAAAACTTGAAAGTTCTTATCTCACTTAAAACTCATAAAAGATAAAAGTAGAACAAATGTGAACCTTATAGTAAAATAAAATGTGAAAGTTCTTATCTCTCCTAAATCTCATAAAAGATTAAAGTTGAACAAATGTGAACATTATAGTAAAATAAAACTTGAAAGTTGTTATCTCGCCTGAACCTCATAAAAGATAAAAGTAGAACAAATGTGAACATTATAGTAAAATAAAACTTGAAAGTTCTTATCTCACCTAAACCTCATAAAAGATTAAAGTTGAACAAATGTGAACATTATAGTAAAATAAAACTTGAAAGTTCTTATCTTGCCTAAACCTCATAAAAGATAGATGTAAATCAAATGTGAACAATAGTAAAATAAAACTTGAAAGTTCTTATCGCACCTAAACCTCATAAAAGATAAAAGTAGAACAAATGTGAACATTATAGTAAAATAAAATGTGAAAGTTCTTATCTCGCCTAAACCTCATAAAAGATAAAAGTAGAACAAATATGAACATTATAGTAAAATAAAACTTGAAAGTTCTTATCGCACCTAAACCTCATAAAAGATAAAAGTAGAACAAATGTGAACATTATAGTAAAATAAAACTTGAAAGTTCTTATCTCACCTCAACCTCATAAAAGATAAAAGTAGAACAAATGTGAACATTATAGTAAAATAAAATGTGAAAGTTCTTATCTCGCCTAAACCTCATAAAAGATAAAAGTAGAACAAATGTGAACATAATAGTAAAATAAAACTTGAAAGTTGTTATCTCACCTAAACCTCATAAAAGATAAAAGTTGAACATATGTGAACATTATAGTAAATAAAACTTGAAAGTTCTTATCTCACCTAAACCTCATAAAAGATAAAAGTAGAACAAATGTGAACATTATAGTAAAATAAAATGTGAAAGTTCTTATCTCGCCTAAACCTCATAAAAGATAAAGTAAAACAAATGTGAACATTATAGTAAAATAAAATGTGAAAGTTCTTAACTCACCTAAAACTCATAAAAGATAAAAGTAGAACAAATGTGAACATTATAGTAAAATAAAATGTGAAAGTTCTTATCTCGCCTAAACCTCATAAAAGATTAAAGAAGAACAAATGTGAACATTATAGTAAAATAAAACTTGAAAGTTCTTATCTCACCTAAACCTCATAAAAGATAAAAGTAGAACAAATGTGAACATTATAGTAAAATAAAATGTGAAAGTTCTTATCTCGCCTAAACCTCATAAAAGATAAAAGTAGAACAAATGTGAACATTATAGTAAAATAAAACTTGAAAGTTCTTATATCACCTCAACCTCATAAAAGATAAAAGTAGAACAAATGTGAACATTATAGTAAAATAACACTTGAATGTTCTTATCTCACCTAAACCTCATAAAAGATAAAAGTAGAACAAATGTGAACATTATAGTAAAATAAAATGTGAAAGTTCTTATCTCGCCTTAACCTCATAAAAGATAATAGTAAAACAAATGTGAACATTATAGTAAAATAAAATGTGAAAGTTCCTATCTCACCTAAAACTCATAAAAGATAAAAGTTGAACAAATGTGAACATTATAGTAAAATAAAACTTGAAAGTTCTTATCTCACCTAAACCTCTTAAAAGATAAAAGTAGAACAAATGTGAACATTATAGTAAAATAAAACTTAAAAGTTCTTATCTCACCTAAAACTCATAAAAGGTAAAAGTAGAACAAATATGAACATGATGAACATTATAGTAAAATAAAATGTGAAAGTTCTTATCTCGCCTAAACCTCATAAAAGATAAAAGTAGAACAAATGTGAACATTATAGTAAAATAAAACTTGAAAGTTCTTATCTCACCTGAACCTCATAAAAGATAAAAGTAGAACAAATGTGAACATTATAGTAAAATAAAACTTAAAAGTTCTTATCTCACCTAAACCTCATAAAAGATAAAAGTAGAACAAATGTGAACATTATAGTAAAATAAAACTTGAAAGTTCTTATCTCACCTAAACCTCATAAAAGATAAAAGTAGAACAAATGTGAACATTATAGTAAAATAAAACTTGAAAGTTCTTATCTCGCCTAAAACTCATAAAAGATAAAAGTAGAACAAATGTGAACCTTAGTAAAATAAAACTTGAAAATTCTTATCTCACCTAAACCTCATAAAAGATAAAAGTAGAACAAATGTGAACATTATAGTAAAATAAAACGTGAAAGTTCTTATCTCGCCTAAAACTCATAAAGATAAAAGTAGAACAAATGTGAACATTATAGTAAAATAAAACGTGAAAGTTCTTATCTCACCTAAACCTCATAAAAGATAAAAGTAGTACAAATGTGAACATTATAGTAAAATAAAACGTGAAAGTTCTTATCTCGCCTAAAACTTATAAATGATAAAAGTACATTGTAGAACAAATGTGAACATTAGTAAAATAAAACTTGAAAGTTCTTATCTCACCTAAATGAAATAAAAGATAAAAGAAGAACAAATGTGATAAATAATAAGTTATAAATATGAAATGTAAGTTGGTATATGGGAAATCAGAAAAAAAAAGAGATCAGAAAAATAATAAAAAAACTCATAAAAGATAAAAGTAGAACAAATGTGAACATTATAGTAAAATAAAACTGGAAAGTTCTTATCTCACCTAAACCTCATAAAAGATAAAAGTAGAACAAATGTGAACATAATAGTAAAATGCTGGTTGGTATATGGGAAATCAGAAAAAAAAAGAGATCAGAAAAAATAATGTGAAAAGATAGGAGAGTTTCCCAGTTGAAAGAAGAAAGATTTGAAAATAAAACACTTTCTGTAAATGTAAGAGCTACATGCATAAAAATAACTGAAAATGTGAACAAATAGACAAAGAGGAATATCACAGTGCTATACTTAACACATTTCTTTTTAAAGAAATAGAGAGCTGAAGCTTATCACAAATAAAGCATGCTAGTGTCTGATATTACAAAATTTATCAGGCATGGCTTAGAAAAATTCAAAAAGTTCTATTTGTATCGAAAGTTCATTAGTTAAATAAGTATTTTAAAACTAGTAAAAGGTAAAATATTCCATACTCTTCATTTTATTTCAATATGTGAGCCGCGTCATGACAAAAACCAACATAGTGCGTTTGCGACCAGCATGGATCCAGACCAGCCTGCGCATCCGCGCAGTCTGATCAGGATCCATGCTGTTCGTAATCAGTTTCTCTACTTGCAATAGGGTTGGTACGCGAACAGCATGGATCCTGATCAGATGCGCAGGCTGGTCTGGATCCATGCTGGTCGCAAACCCATTATGTTCGTTTTGTCATGACACGACTCATATATTGATGAGGTGTCAGTCTGATAAAGCTGAGGGTAACTGATAAAGACACATGAATCAATGTTATGACATGATAAACGTGAAAGTAATGCAGGGCCTTCAAAATGTGAATAAAGAGATGGAGTGTGAAAATATCAACGGAAAATCTGCTCGTGTAACTAATTCATATAAAACTTTAGGCAATGTGTGAATCAAATATGGTCTCTTTGTAAACTTTGAAAGTCATTTCATGTATTGAACATGAAAAGATGTAATTGTTTCTCTCTATGAAATACATGTTATATAGAAATACTTAATAAATATTGTATTGTTAACTTAAACTTGTCAGTTCCCCGTCAAGAAGAAAATAAATGAAAATTACTGCAATATTTTCCATTATATTACTCTGTTAAACAAATATTAGTGTGATGAATAAAATAGTAGATATTTTCAGTTTTGTATTCATGGAGTCGAGAAATACCTTTGTTACTTTGACTTTGAGAAATTACTTTAGAATAAAAGATGCTGACATTAAGCCCTAACAGGTTTTCATGGCAAATATCTGATTAATAAATATATTCAAAATATGTAACCTGTATTCTTTTTTCTTCCAGGTTTGACTCTCCCTATTCTGTCAAGTCAGAGACATAGATAACAGAGATAGGCAACTTCCTGACCAGTTAAAATATCATGCGTTCCTGCTAAACTTAAAACTTGTAGCAAGTAAAACTTATTAACCAGATATCAAAATCAGGAAAATAATACATTTTCTGAAAGCTTATGCATTTGTCTATGGCTGCAGGTAAAACTATTTTAAGTTCTTATTTAAATAAATGATACATCGATTTTTAAAGAGAACTACTTATTAATTTTTGTTACAAAACTATTCATGTGATGAAAAAACTGGCTTAGTGGGTATGTTCTGCTACATTGTATGTTTTTCTAAGTGAAAGGCATGGAAAGTTACCAATATTTTAACATGCAGCTATAGATAAAAGATTTACCTTTCAAATGGTATATAATATTTAAGGATCATATGTACCATAAAGTTTTATTTGCTACAAAATGCCTAATTTTTCATTTTTTATGGGCATGAGTGATATTTCAATGGAGTATATAGGAGCTGCTTATCTCTGTTATCTATGTCTCTGGTCAAGTTGTTTTATGTCCATCAGAAGAAAATAACTGAATTTCTCAAGCAAACAATAAAAAAAAAGCAGGGAATAGACTTATAAATGCATCTTGTTCTGTGAACTGTATAAAAGGTCAGAGTAGGGATCTAATCAGAATCATAATCATATCATAATCATATCATATCAAGCAAACAATATAATGTAATTTAGTCATTTGGCTGCTTTTTGAAATAAAGCGTCTAGAGTGAAATCAAGACTAAGTTGTGTGTTGAAGTTTTATACCAATTTCCCTTATACAGCATTTATACAGTTTCACCATTATTTCAACATTTCTTTCTGTCCTGGTGATGAGTAATGGGAATTCTTTATTTTCTTCCAATGTACTTTAGAACTTGCACATAACCTATACAACCAAAGCCGAGTTTTATACAGTTCACAGAACAAGATGCATTTATAAGTCTTTTCCTTGTTTTGAAAAAAATTATCCTTTTTTGCAAAATGCATAGATCCCTGAGTGACCTGTCTAATTCTAATTATCAGATAAGTGGAAACAATAACAATATCACCACAACCTATTTCTTAACATAAGAGCACAAGTCGATGTTTATGGTTAAATTTTATTTATTCAAATGAAAGGTCAGAGTAGGTATCTATCAATTTTCCTTCCTTGTCGACATTTCAAAAAATGAAATATTGCCGAAGTATACTGTAGAATTTTTAATTAGCGGGTGACAGTTCTTTTATAAACATTTATCAAACGCTATGTTTCTGCGATAAAGCTACCAAATCTTCACGCATTCTTCAAATGAAATTGCCTTACGTGATATTTATTTACTCGATTCATTGCTGAAAAAAAATGTAAGAGACCGAAGTAGGGATATGGCTAAGAAGTGTATTATGTGTATGTATGTAGTCTATGCTTAATGAGGGTCCATCCGCCCGTAAGGGCACAAAATGTCAAGTACGGGCCCCGGACACGTCACCAGTCATGCCCTTAAAGAGTTAATTCTAAAGCACAAAGAGTTGCTAGTTTACCTCCATGCAATTTCCGCGGAATTTTAGCCAAATATATGAATTTTCAGCCAAAAGTAGGCCATTAAATGGTTGTCAATGAAAACCTAAATGTACAGTAACCTGAGACAATATGAAAGGGTAGCCCTGAAAAGTGCTGTTGGTGCTAGCAAAAGGACTGCCGTTCAAGCTCATGCACCCTAAAACGTATTTTACATATGGCAAACGGCAATTACAATCCACGAAAATAACTCAAGAGTGAGGTCAGAATGTGCAAAAATAGTCTTAACTGCAGTAGAAATATGGTGGGTAAATAATAATTTCAAAATCAGACATTAATGACACATAACATGTAAGTTATTACTTAAATCCTGAATCGTTTTACATGTACCTTTTTATTATTATTAATAGTACATTTTTCTCAAGTTTAATTTTTTTTTAAATATTTTTGTCTAACCTGGAGGCATCTTCATTATCAATGTCAGAAACAAACAAAACCTGAAAGTCTTGGATAGTGACCTTCAATTCAATCCCACTCAGGGAAATGTGTTGAGCTTCAAGTCACTTCCTTCAATAGTTAAGGAAAGTGACACAAATCTCCAAACAGAAATCGTCAATGTTTTAAAAGATCGGATTTGCAGCCAAAATTCATACTATTAACCCATTATTGCATGAGTATTTTCTGAAATGACTGTTGTCATAAAAAGTATTCCGTCACAAGTTCAGATTGCTATTAAACTATAAAAACTGCTTCAATGCTAATCAAACTTGGTACAAATATTGACTTGACCGTTGCCTTTGTAACGTTATGCTCAGTGTTTAATTTCCTGTTACCATGGCAACGAGGGGACATATAAAAATTGCAAAAAAATATTATTTTGCGTTAATTTTTTCCATTTCAAAGTCCTGCAACTTATCAATGGATTGAGATAGAGGCAAATGCTTTCCAGCGTTGGTTACACGTTACCTTATTACCGACTTGGGTCATTTTTAGCGTCTAACAAGTCCAAAATTTTTTTGGCGAAGAAGGGGACTGCCGCCCTCTTCACCCCCCCCCCCCCAAAAAAAAACACACACACACACAAAGGGGCTCATCTCCCTTCTAGCAACCCCCTGATGTATGTTTTTGGTAGGGGACGGCGCAGTAAAAATGGTCACTCTTTTAAACAACATTTCTCAAACAAAATCAAGTGTTGGGGGCTTAAATAAGGCTTTTTTCACCATTTGAGACAACAAATGGGGGGGGGGGGGTGAAAAAGGCGTGTAAATCGGGTAATTGGGTTAATGCTATAATAATGAAACGTGCATCTTTTTTTAAAGTTAACCAGTTTAATTTAAGGTATACATGCAAATTGGTATAAACTTAACTTTAAATGGTTTACACAATATAATCTTTGCTGCTCGTTCCTGCAATTAATTCACTTTTTCAAATTCAGTTTTGTTACAAGTACTCAATATAATACAACAATCATCAAAACAAGGTAAAAAATAGACATTGTAAAACATTTATTTCAATTCAGCAGATAATAAAAAGTACGATATACGCTTAAAGAGAGCAATTTGTTTTTGTAATTTATTACAGAAATGCTTTATTTGAACATTTCATTTGAAGTTTTCATCTTAATAAACATCTAATAATTTCTGTGATTTCGTTTGACTTAGGCATATACCTCTAATAAAGGTTAGGATTTCAACTTCAGTTGCCATACATGTCGTGATATATTTTCGGATTTATTGTCATGTTGTTTAGTAAACTCAATTTACTTATTCTATCAACATCACATTTTAAGGTTCTCTGAATAACTTCTTTTTCTATTTGATGCATGCATAGTAATATCGTCAACAAACATGTCTATCTTAGAGTATTTTGTACAAAGTGTGGAAAATGAAGAGTAAATTTGGGGACTAGTATAGATAAATATATGAAACACGACTGTTAACTCTAAATATTCATTTTCACTTCTTCAGGCAATATATAGCATAGATAATATGTTTAAATTTTTTAATTAAATTTATCTTACTATTTTTATTCCAAAATTGTTTAGAATAAATTGATTCATCACTATACTCAGTTCATATTATATCGATTGATGCATGTTTGAGCAGAAGAAGTGTATGCAGACAAACATGAAAAAATCCATTTTTTTCAAAGTTGAAATTTATTTTTGATGTCACTGTTTCTGATAGTGGATCGCTTGTTGTAGTGGTCAAGTCTTGAAGCTTCGGTCACGTCTTTAAGATTCAACGGCAAGTCTGTTGAAGATGTCGTTAACAACGCTGTTCCTGTAGAACATGGTTTTGATAAAGTGACCGGTATCGGACTAAACTATTAGTTTCTTCTTTCACACATATATTCTCCTAAATTTCTGCAATCAGCCGTATACCAGAAATATGAATTAGACCACCCTGAAATAACTACACAATCACGTTTCATAAACACTGGTGCCTCGTAGGCCATCACCCCATGATAAGTACTTCTGGAAGTAAATTTTTTCTAACGAATTGGTTATAGCAAGCAGGTCACAAATGATTCCAGAATAAAGTAAAATCTTAACAACATGGATTTTTACAGCGCGTAAATACGAATAGTGTGCCATCACTCCCATTTGTACGTGCAATCCTCGTGAAATCGTTCCTAGATTTAAGCACAAAAAGACTGAATCAGTGGGAAAAAAATCGAAATGGTTTTGGAAGTATATTATCCAATCAGAAAAAAAGCTTGAAGGGATGTTAAAAATTTTCCATGTTTATTTCTTTCGCTTGTATTCAAAATTTGAAAAGATATCTGCTGGAACTTCTTTTTGTTTTTTTAAAATTACCTTTAAACAGGTATTGTTATGGTATTGGTAGTGATTAAAACAATGATGTGGAAAGAATAACGGAAGAAATATTCAATTTAATTGGACTTTAAATCCTTTAGGGCTCCGCACTCCAAGTGTGTATATTAAACTTCAAAAACAGCATATATTATGTTTACTTGGTATATATGAAACGTGGATATTAGTTTGACAAATATACAATTTATTTGGATTAAGAGTGCCTAGCTGTTACTGAAAATAATAATTTTAACTACAAATGAATTTTCTCAAGTATCAAAAAGGTTTAACCCAAAGGGTTTCCAGTTTAGTTTACTATTAAAGTTTGAGAGACAGACAATGTGGGTTTATTAAAATTCTATAATTATGATCTTCATGTTGCATGTGTTTCCTAATGAACAAATGAAAATTACCTTTTTAATAGACGGTTTATGTGGTTACCATCGAATTAAGGGGCACATCTGGAGCAGCGGAAATTCACATTTATTTATTTTGAGATCCATATGGGGTTCTACCCCCTGTGAATATGGACGGAATGTTGTTCATAAACGCTTCATGTTTGCCATACGGACGAATATTCTGACAGACATCAATGATTCGGACGGACATAATGTATTTAAATTTCACTTCCTTCGGCGGGGGATAACAAAATTTCTGTAAATTTAGATTTCTATGAGTTTGGTTGAAATCCTTTCATCGAAGATTTGTTATAACGCCTCAAAATATAGGAGGAGTTGTGCATATAATTAGTTGTTGTCGCCTCACCACCAATGTTTTCTGTCAGATACTTAGATAAATATTTCTGTTGGAAAATGTTGTTACAAAGCATACTTCTATGAATTAACTGTCATTACAACCTTAACAAACACATTCCAAATATTATTCGACGGAAGGTAATCATAAAACTTGTGGTATTATTTCAGTCAATAAGTGACATAGCGTTCATTCGCTTTTTGTGCCCCCACGTTAGTGGCGGGCATTTAGATTTACCCTTGTCCGTCCGTCCTTCCGTCCGTCCGTCCGTCCGTTCACTTTTGTGTCGCACGTAACTCAAAAAGTATTTGACCTAGAGTCATGAAACTTTACAGGAATGTTGATCAGCATGTGTAGTTGTGCACCTGGGTATTTTGGTCTGGATATTTTTAGTATTTTCAGAGTTATTGCCCTTGACTTAGTAAAATTTTGCAATTTTCAACTTTTGTCGCATGTAACTCAAAAAGTATTTGACCTACAGTCATGAAACTTTACAGGAATGTTGATCAGCATGTGTAGTTGTGCACCTGGGTATTTTGGTCTGGATATTTTTAGTATTTTCAGAGTTATTGCCCTTGACTTAGTAAAATTTTGCAATTTTCAACTTGTGTCGCATGTAACTCAAAAAGTATTTGACCTAGAGTCATGAAACTTTACAGGAATGTTGATCAGCATGTGTAGTTGTGCACCTGGGTATTTTCGTGTGGATATTATTAGTATTTTCAGAGTTTTTGCCCTTGACTTAGTAAAATTTGGCAATTTTCAACATGTGTCGCACATAACTCAAAAAGTATTCGACCTAGAGTCATGTAACTTTACAGGAATATTGATCAGCATGTGCAGTTGTGCACCAGGTATTTTCGTCTGGATTTATTTAGTATTTTTTGAGTTATTGCCCTTCACTTAGAAAATTTTTGCAATTTTCAACTTGTGTCGCAAGTTTCTCAAAAAGGATTTGACATAGTCAATAAACCTTATGGGCAGGTTGCTCAGCATATTTTAGATTTGCACCTGGGGTTTCGCTTTTGGATTTATCCAGTATTTGTAGAGTTATTTCCCTTGACTTAGTAAAAAGATTGACAGAACAGTGTCGCGGTGGGGGCACCCGTGTCCTATGGACACATTTCTAGTTTCAGTTTATCTTTTTGATGTACAAACAATAAAACGTTTCTCAACAAATGAATTTTAATCATACGAGGGTTATTCTGATAGATGTGCTCATTAGAAAATAGTTCAAATAAAGGTAGACGTATTTTAACGACTAACGGAAATAACAGATAAATTTTTAAACGATGATTAGTTTTGCGATACCCGAAAATAACTATAAGCTATCCGAACTAAGATTAAGTATTTCAATGTTCTCTTTTAGATATGTCCATATATAGTTTTACCATAATTAAATCATAGATATATGATTTGGCCATGCCATTTGGAAACAACAGTTTTTTGTTTGTGTGTTGTTTTTTTAGAATACAGCTTGCATTGAATTCATAGCAGTATCAGTTTCTCACCGTGCATTATCTGTCCATTTCTTAGTCGAAAAAAGTACTGTAAAAACAAGGATTGCATATTTTCGACATTTTAATATTTTGCGCTTGATATTGCAAATTATAATGTGCAGAACTGTCGTCAATGTTTAGTGAAACGTAGTTCGTCAGTAAATAGTCCAAATCGTCGTTATTTTCTGGGGAAAAAAAAACTTTTATTTTTTCTTATTTTGTAAGCAAATACAATTATTAAATGAATCGTTATGAACTTGTCCAGCTTTCAATTTAGACAAGACCATTCACGTGTCTTGACCTACTTCAAAATTTCATTTACTCCAGCCCCAATGCTGTTGATCTAATATTTAAAGGATCAGTCATTAAGACTTTCTTTAAAGAATCTTAGAACGGATGATGTTTCCTGGAAAATGGCTTATAACGAGTTTCAGAGAATTTTAAAAGGAATTTGAGATGGTTTATACATTCATCAGAATAAAGCTTACTGAAATACTTGCTTTAGATTTTTTAATAATGTCAACATCAAACCTGTTGATAAAATAACTGTATTATCCCATCAAATTATGTCTTTTGCATTCTGCTTGATTTTGTTTTAAAAACAAATAAGTATGTAGTGATCACTGGGCTCTAAATATCATGTCCAAAATGTCAACGTAAAAACTGTTGCTAAGAACAATCTTTTTATTTCCCAATTGAATGACAACTTTTGTCTTCTGCATGGTTTTGTTTTCAATAACTGTATAGTTCGTAGTATAGTTTATCTGTTTACATATATTTTCAAATCATTTAATTTTCGGCGGTGTAAAGTCTGTTCTGAAACATTTTCAGAGTTGCGATTGTAAAAGAGAATTCTAAGAAACTACGATTGTAAAGGAGAATATGTAACTATGATTGTAAAAGAGAATAAGAAACTGCGATTGTGAAAGAGAATAAGAAATTGCAATTGTGAAAGAGAATATGAAACTACGATTGTAAAAGGGAATAAGAAATTGATATTGTAAAGGAGAATAAGAAATTGCAATTGTAAAAGAGAATAAGAAATTGCGATTGCAAAAGAGAATAAGAAATTGCGATTGTAAAAGGGAATAAGAAATTGCGATTGTAAAAGAGAATAAGAAACTTCGATTGTTAAAGAGAATAAGAACTTACGATTGTAAAAGAGAATAAGAAATTGCGATTGTAAAAGGGAATAAGAAATTGCGATTGTAAAAGGGAATAAGAAATTGCGATTGTAAAAGGGAAAAAGAAATTGCTATTGTAAATGAGAATAAGAAATTGCAATCGTAAAAGAGTATAAGAAATTGCAATTCTAAAATGGAATAAAAAAATTGCCATTGTAAAAGGAAATAAGAAATTGCGATTGTAAAAGGGAATATGAAACTACGATTGTAAAACAGAAAAAGAAACTTCGATTGTTAAAGAGAATAATAAATTGCGATTGTAAAAGAGGAAATTGCGACTGTAAAAGGGAATAAGAAATTGCGATTGTAAAAGAGAGTAAGAAATTTCAATTGTAAAAGAGAATAAGAAATTGCCATTGTAAAAGGGAATAAGAAGTTGCGATTGTGAAAGAGAATAAAAATTGCGATTGTAAAAGGGAATAAAAAAACTACGATTGTAGAAGAAATTAAGTAAATGCGATTGTGAAAGAGAGTAAGAAATCGCGATTGTAAAAGAGAAAAAGAAACTGCGATTGTGAAAGGGAATAAAAACTTGCGAATGTAAAAGAGACTAACAAATAACATTTGTAAAAGAGAATAAGACACTAGGATTGTGAAAAAGAACAAGAAATTGTGATTTTAAAAGAGACTAAGAAACTACGATTGTAAAAGAGAATAATAACTGCGATTGTGAAAGAGAATAAGAAGTTGCAATTGTGAAAAAGTATAAGAAACTACGATTGTAAAAGAGAATAAGTAAGTGTGATTGTGAAAAAGCATAAGAAATTGGTATTGTAAAAGAGAATAAGAAATTGCGATTGTAAAAGAGAAAAAGAAACTACGGTTGTGATAGAGAATAAGAAATTGCGATTGTGTAAGAGAATAAGAAACTACGATTGCAACAGAGATTCAGAAATTGCGATTGTGAAAGAGAATAAGAAATTGAGAATGTAAAAAAGAACAAGAAATTGCGATTGCAAAGGTATAAGATATTGCAATTGTAAAAGAGAATAACAAATTGCGTTTGTAAAACAGAATAAGAAACTACGATTGTGAAAGAGAATAAGAAACTTCGATTGTTTAAGAGAATAAGAAATAACGATTGTAAAAAAGGATAAGAAATTGCGATTATAAAAGGAAAGAAGATGTTGCGATTGTTAAAGAGAATAAGAAATACGATTGTAAAAGGGAATAATAAATTGCGACTGTAAAACAGTATAAGAAGTTGCGATTGTAAAAGAGAATAAGAAACTGCGATTGTGAAATACAATAGGAAACCACGATAGTCAAAGTGTATAAGAAACTACAATTGTGAAAGAGAATAAGAAACTACGATTGAAAAAGAGAATAAGTAACTGCTATTGTGAAAGAGAATAAGAAACTGCGAATGTGAAAGAGATTTTGAAAAAAGTATAAGAAACTACGATTGTGAAAGAGAATAGTGCGATTTTGAAATGGAATAAGAAATGGGTATTGTAAAAGAGGATAGGAAATTGCGATTGTAAAAGAGAAAAAGAAACTACCGTTGTGATAGAGAATAAGAAACTGCGATTGTAAAAGAGAATAAGAAGTTGCGATTGTGAAAGGGAATAAGAAATTGCGATTGTAAAAGAGAATTAAAAACTACGATTGTAAAAGAAATTAAGTAAATGCGATTGTGAAAGAGAATAAGAAAATGTGATTGTAAAAGAGAAAAAGAAACTGCGATTGTGAAAGGGAATATGAAGTTGCGATTGTAAAAGAGAATAAGAAATTGCGTTTGTAAAAGAGAATAAGAAACTTCGATTAAGAACGAGAATAAGAAGTTGCGATTGTAAAAGAGAATAAGAAACTACGATTGTAAAAGAAAATAAGAAGCTACAATTGTAAAAGAGAATAAGTAAGTGCGATTGTGAAAGAGAATAAGAAATTGGTATTGTAAAAGAGAATAAGAAATTGCGATTGTAAAAGAGAATAAAAAATTGCGATTGCAAAAGAGAATAAGAAATTGCGATTGCAAAAGGGAATAAGAAATTGCGATTGAAAAAGGGAGTAAGAAATTGCGATTGTAAAAGGGAATATGAAACTACGAGTTTAAAAAAGAATAAAAAACCTTCGATGGTTAAAGAGAATAAGAACTTACGATTGTAAAAGAAAATAAGAAATTGCAATTGTAAAAGGGAATAAGAAAATGCGACTCTAAAAGGGAATAAAAAAACTACGATTATAAAAGAGAATAAGAAACTTTGATTGTAAAAGAGAATAAGAAATTGCGACTGTAAAAGGGAATAAGAATTTGCAATTGTAAAAGAGAATAAAAAACTACGATTGTAAAAAGAAATAAGAAATTGCGATTTTAACAGAGACAATGGAATTGCGATTGTGAAAGAGAATAAGAAGTTGCGATTGTAAAAGAAATAAGAAACGTCGATAGTAAAAGAGAATAAGTAACTGCGATTGTGAAAGAGAATAAGAAGTTGCAATTGTGAAAAAATACAAGAAACTACGATGTAAAAGAGAATAAGTAAATGCGATTGTGAAAGAGAATAAGAAATTGCGATTGTAAACGCGAATAAGAAATAGCGATTGTGTAAGAGATTAAGGAACTACGATTGCAACAGAGATTAAGAAATTGCAATTGTTAAAGAGAATAAGAAATTGCGATTGTAAAAGGGAATAAGAAACAACGATTGTAAAAGAAATTAGGTAAATGCGATTGTGAAAAAGAATAAGAAATTGCAATTGTAAGAGAGAAAAAGAAATTGCGATTGTGGAAGGGAATATGAAATTGCGATTGTAAAAGAGAATAATAAATTGCGTTTGTAAAAGAGAATAACAACCTACGATTGTGAAAGAGAATAAGAAGTTGCGATTGTAAAACAGAATAAGAAACTACGATTGTAAAAGAGAATACTGTAACCCAACGAATATTCGCGACCAATTAATATTCGCTTTATTCGCGGATGGCCACGAGGCGCAAATATTTTTTTGCGCGAATAAGTCTGCACGAATTTATGAATAAATTGGAGAGAAATTTTTATAATATAATTTTAATATAATCAAGAACATCGCTCTCATATTTCCCAAGGAGTGTCGTTCTTCCACGTTTACCACCAGGCAATACAACGACGTTTGTTTCAGTATTTGTTTCAGTATTTTTAACAGTTTCCAGATATTGCTTTTTATGTAAAACATCGTGCTCTCATTTATGGATCTCTCAAGAACTTTCGAAAAATGTCGTACCGCACTTGCATTTCCATGTTCACACGCAAGTTGGCAATCTTTGCTCTCTGTTCACTATCATAATGTCCGTAACTTTCACATTTACGCTTTACACCACTCTTTGGTGATAAAATTTCAAATACAGCTTCGTTTGCCGCTTTAGTCATTTTTTTCTGGTGTGCTTTCCAGATCATGATCAGGCAAAAACGATGCTGAAACATCCCTGCATTCTGAGGGTTTATTTTTTATCAACCACCCTTTTAACGAAAAATGAAGACGAACGATGCGTACATGTACATATAAAGAGAAAATGTTTTGCTGAATTGTGATCACAATTCACTTACCAATATAATATAAGGCTAGCGTATTGTTAATCCCATTTAAGACACCAATAATGACCTCAATTATTGAAGATTAATAGTCGGCTAGTGGATTTTACGGCCCCTTCGGACTTTCCAATCCGCGATTATTTTTTTTACGGAAATCAAGAAAACGCGGAAATTAATATTCGCGAATATGTCCGACCTCGGCAAAACGCAAAATTTTGTATTCGCGAATATAAATTGGGTGACAGTAAGGAACTGCGATTGTGAAAGAGAATAAGAAGTTGCAATTGTAAAAGGGAATAAGAAATTATGATTGTAAAAGGGAATAAGAAATTGCGATTGTAAAAGAGACTAGGAAACTGCGATTGTGAAAGGGAATAAGAAGTTGCGATTGTAAAAGAGAATAGCGAATTGCGTTTGTAAAAGAAAATAAGAAACTACGATTGTAAAAGAGAATAAGTAACTGCGATTGTGAAAGAGAAAAAGAAGTTGCAATTGTAAAAGGTAATAAAAAATTGAGATTGTAAAAGGGAATAAGAAATTGCTATTTTAAAGGAGAATAAGAAGTTGCGATTGTAAAAGAGAATAACGAATTGCGTTTGTAAAAGAAAATAAGAAACTACGATTGTAAAAGAGAATAAGTAACTGCGATTGTGAAAAAGAATAAGAAGTTGCAATTGTAAAAGGTAATAAGAAATTGCGATTGTAAAAGGGAATAAGAAATAGCTATTCTAAAGGAGAATATGAAATTGCAATTGAAAAAGAGAAAAAGAAAATTGCGATTGTAAATGGAAATATGAAACTAAAATTGTAACAGAAAATAAGAAACTTAGATTGTTAAAGAGAATAAGAACTAACGATTGTAAAAGAGAATAAGAAATTGCGATTGTAAAAGGAAATAAGAAACTTAGATTGTTAAAGAGGATAAGAACTAACGATTGTAAAAGAGAATAAGAAATTGCGATTGTAAAAGGAAATAAGAAATTGCGATTGTAAAAGGGAATAAGAAATTGCGATTGTAAAAGGGCATAAAAATTGCAATTGTGAAAGAGAATTAGAAGAGGAAAAGAAATTGCGATTGTAAAAGGGAAAAAGTAGTTGCAATTGTGAAAAAATAAAGAAACTACGATTATAAAAGAGAATAAGTAAGTGCGATTGTGAAAGAGAATAAGGAAAATGCGATTATAAAAGGGAATAAGAAACTACGATTGTAAAAGAAATTAAGTAAATGCGATTGTGAAAAAGAATAAGAAGAAGTTGCAATTGTAAAAGAGAATAACGAATTGCGTTTGTAAAAGAAAGTAAGAAACTACGATTGTAAAAGAGAATAAGTAACTGCGATTGTGAAAGAGAATAAGAAGTAGCAATTGTAAAAGGTAATAAGAAATTATGATTGTAAAAAAATAAGAAATTGCGATTGTTAAAGGAAATATTAAACTATGATTGTAAAAGAGAATAAGAAACTTCGATCGTTAAAGAGAATAAGAACTTAAGATTGTTAAAGAGAATAAGAAATTGCGATTGTAAAAGGGAATAAGAAACTACGATTGTAAAAGGGAATAAAAATTGGGATTGTGAAAGAGAATAAGAAATTGCAATCGTAAAAGACAATAAAAAATTGCGATTGTAAAAAGGAATAAGAAGTTGCGCTTGTAAAAGAGAACTAAAAACTACGATTGTAAAAGGGAATAAGAAGTTGCGATTGTAAAAGAGAATAAAAATTGCGATTGTAGAAGGGAATAAGAAAGTACGATTGTTAAAAGAAATTAAGTAAATGCGAATTGTGTTTGTAAAAGAGAATAAGAAACTACGATTGTGGAAAAGAATAAGAAGTTGCGATTGTAAAAGAGATTTAGAAACTACGATTGTTAAAGAAAATAAGAAACTACGATTTTAACAGAGATTAAGTAACTGCGATTGTGAAAGAGAATAAGAAGTTGCAATTGTGAAAGGGAATAAGAAATTGCGATTGTAAAAGAGAATAAATAAGTGCGATTGTGATAGAAATTAAGAAATTGGTATTGTAAAAGAGAATAAGATATTTCGATTGTAAAAGAGAAGAAGAAAATACGGTTGTGAAAGAGAATAAGAAATTTCGATTGTTAAAGGGAATAAGAAACTACGATTGTAAAAGAAAATATGAAACTACAGTTGTGAAAGAGAATAAATAACTGCGATTTCTGAAAGAGAATAAGAAGTTGCAGTTGTGAACAAGTATAAGAAACTACGATTGTAAAAGAGAATAAGTAAGTGCGATTGTGAAAGAGAATAAGAAATTGGTATTGTAAAAGAGAATAAGAATTTGCGATTGTAAAAGAGAATAAGTAAATGCTATTGTGAAAGAGAATAAGAAATTGCAATTGTTTAAGAGAAAAAGAAACTACGGTTGTGATAGAGTATAAGAAATTGCGATTGTGAAAGAGAATATGTAATTGCTAGTGTAAAAGAGAAAAAGAAACTGCGATTGTGAAAGGGAATAAGAAGTTGCGATTGTAAAAGAGAATAACGAATTGCGTTTGTAAAAGAGAATAAGAAACTACGTTTGTGAAAGAGAATAAGAAGTTGCAATTGTAAAAGAGAATAAGAAGTTGCAATTGTAAAAGGGAATAAGAAATTGCGTTTGTAAATTAGAATAAGAAACTGCGATTGTGAAAGGGAATAAGAAGTTGCGATTGTAAAAGAGAATAACGAATTGCGTTTGTAAAAGAAAATAAGAAACTACGATTGTAAAAGAGAATAAGTAACTGCGATTGTGAAAGAGAATGAGAAGTTGCAATTGTAAAAGGTAATAAGAATTTGCGATTGTAAAAGGGAATAAGAAATTGCTATTTTAAAGGAGAATAAGAAATTGCAATTGAAAAAGAGAAAAAGAAATTGCGATTGTAAATGGAAATTTGAAACTACAATTGTAACAGAGAATAAGAAACTTCGATTGTAAAAGAGAATAAGAAATTGTGATTGTAAAGAAGAATAAGAAATTGTGATTGTAAAAGGGAATAAGAAATTGCGATTTTAAAAGGGAATAAAAAAAAATGCGATTGTGAAAGAGAATAAGAAGAGAATAAGAAATTGCGATTGTGAAAGGGAAAAAGAAGTTGCGATACAAAAAGAGAATAAAAAACTACGATTGTTTAAGGGAATAAGAAATTGCGATTTGAAAGAGAATAAGAAACTGCGATTGTAAAATGGAAGTAGAAACTACGATTGTAACAGAAATTAAGTAAATGCGATTGTGAAAAAGAATAAGAAATTGGTATTGTATAAGAGAATAAGAAATTGCGATTGTAAAAGAGAATAAGAAACTACGATTGTAAAAGAGAATAAAAAGTTGCGACTATAAAAGAGAATAAGAAATTGCGATTGTGAAACAGGATAGAAAATTGCAATTGTGAAAGAGAATAAGAAGCTGCAATTGTGAAAGAGAATAAGTAACTGCAATTGTGAATGAGAATAAGAAGTTGCGATTGTAAAAGAGAATAAGAAATTACAATTGTAAAAGGGAATAAGAAAATGCGATTGCAAAAGAGAATAAGAAATTACGATTGTATTTATAGTATTGTATGTGTAGTACATTTCCACTTTGATCAACATTATCTGTTTCCTACAATAACATTTTTTACATGACGGCGTTTGATGAGGTGTGCACAATTTGATGTAGCTCTGAATGTGCAAATTTCAGTTCATTCTGTCACTCAGTTTTTCCAGAATAATATTTTTCTATTATGGAAAATGACTCAAATGAAAATGTGTTTAAACATTATTGTCAGCTTAGGAATCACAAAAAACAAAATCTTGATTTTCAATTTGTTTTTAAGTATTTTTCTATTTTAAAGCAGTATGCCTCCAGATTCATGCTAATTTTCATGAACATTTTGAAAATGTATTTAAAAGTTAACAATTGTGAAGTGATTAAAGAAAGAAATCGACACGATGTAAACAGGCACTTACACTAAACATGATTACAATAAAGTGGTCAAAATATGCAAAAATAGCTGTTTTTGCATTAGTCACACAGTAGAAATATGCCGATGAATACTGCAAAAACAGTTATTAAAAGCACAAACCAAATAAATTTTAACTTGAATCTTGCACGTTCTTACTTTTCTAAAAAATCTTAGTACATTTTTCTCAAGTTTGACTTTGTTGAAATAGTTTGTCTCATCTGCAGGCATTGCCTTTAAGAGCCCCAGTCAATCTATAGGCAAAGTTTATATGGAAGGCTTTTGAATGCATAACGTATTATGTATATGTATGTAGTCTATGCCTTTTAAGAGTTAATTCTGAAGCATAAAGGGGTGCTAATTTACCTCCATGCAATTTCCACGGAGTTTTAGCCAAATATATGAATTTTCAGCCAAAAGTAGGCCACTGAACGGCGGTCAATGAAAACCTAAATGTACAGTAACCTGAGACAATAGGAAAGGGTGGCCCTAAAAAGTGCTGTTGGTGCCAGCAAAAGGACTGCCGTTCAAGCTCATGCACCCTAGAACGTATTTCACATATTGCAAACAGCAATTACAATCCACGTAAATAACTAAAGAGTGAGGTCAGAATGTGCAAAAATAGTCTTAACTGCAGTAGAAATATGGTGGTAAATAATAATTGCAAAATCAGACATTAATGACACATAACATGTAAGTTATTACTTAAATCTTGAATCGCTTTACATGTACTTTTTTTATTATTAGTACATTTTTCTCAAGTTTTATTTTTTTGAAATATTTTTGTCTAACCTGGAGGCATCTTTATTATCAAGGTCAGAAACAAACAAAAACCTGACAGTCTTGGATAGTGACCTTCAATTCAATCCCCTTAGGAAATGTGTTGAGCTATAAGTCACTTCCCTCAAAAGTTCAGGAGAGTGACACAAAACTCCAAACAGAAATCGTCAATGTCTTAAAAGGTCGGATTTGCAGCCAAAATTCATACTATTAACCCATTATTGCATGAGCATTTTGTGAAATGACTGTTTTCATTGAAAAGTCTCCCGTTACAAGTTCAGATTGCTATAAAACTATAAAAACTGCTTCAATACTAATCAAACTTGGCACAAATATTGACTTGACCATTGCCTTTGTAACGTTATGCTCAGTCTTTAATTTCCTGTTACCATGGCAACGAGGGGACATCTCAAAATTGCAAAAAATACTATTTTGCGTTAATTTTTTCCATTTCAAAGTGCTGCAACTTATCAATGGATTGAGATAGAGTCAAATCCTTTCCAGCGTTGGTTACACATTACCTTATGACCGGGGTCATTTTTAGCCTCTCACAAGTCCAAACTTTTCTTGGCGATGAGGGGGACTGCCGCCCCCTTCACCCCCCCCCCCCCCTCATACAAAAAGGGGCACATCTCCCTTCTAGCAACCCCCTGAGGTATCTTTTGGGTAGGGGACGGCGCCGAAAAAGTGGTCACTTTTTTAAACAACATTTCTCAAACAAAATCAAGTGTTGGGGCTTAAATAAGGCATTTTCTTCACCATTTGAGACAATAAATGGGGGGGGGGATGAAAAAGGCGTGTATATCGGGTAATGGATTAATGCTTTAATTTTGATACGTGCATCTTTTTTAAGTTGTTAACCAGTTTAATTTTAGGTATACATGCATATTGGTGTTAAAATGATCTTTTAACTGGTTTACACAATATAATCTTTGCTGCTCGTTCCTGCAATTAATTCACTTTTTTAAATTCAGTTTTGTTACAAGTACTCCATATAATACAACAATCATCAAAACAAATAAAAAATATAGACATTGTAAAACATTTATTTCAATTCAGCAGATAATAAAAAGTACGATATACGCTTAAAGAGAGCAATTTGTTTTTGTAATTTATTACATAAATGCTTTATTTGAACATTTCATTTGAAGTTTTCATCTTAATAAATATCTAATAATTTTTGTGATTTCGTTTGACTTAGGCATATACCTCTAATAAAGGTTCGGATTTCAACTTCAGGTGCCATACATGTCGTGATATATTTTCGGATTTACTGTCATGTTGTTTAGTAAACACAATTTACTTATTCTATCAACATCACATTTTAAGGTTCTCTGAAAAACTTCTTTTTTTTATTTGATACATGCATAGCAGTATCGTCAGCAAACATGTCTATGTTAGAGTATTTTGTACAAAGTGTGGAAAATGAAGAGTAAATTAAGGGCCTAGTATAGATAAATATATGAAACACGACTGTTAATTCTAAATATTTATTTTCACTATTTCAGGCAATATATAGCATAGATAATATGTTTAATTTTTTTAATTAAATTAAGCTTACTATTTTTATTCCAAATGTGTATAGAAATAAATTGATTCATCACTATACTAAGTTAATATTATATCGATTGATGCATGTTTGAGCAGAAGAAGTGTATGCAGACAAACATGAAAAAAATCCATTTTTTTCAAAGTTGAAATTTATTTTTGATGTCACTGTTTGTGGTTGTAATGGTCAAGTCTTGAAGCTTCGGTCACGTCTTGAAGATTCAACGGCGAGTCTGTTGAAGATGTCGTTAACAACGCTGTTCCGGTAGAACATGGTTTTGATAAAGTGACCGGTATCGGACTGAACTATTTGTTTCTTCTTTCACAAGTATATGGTACGAAAATACTGCAATCAGCCGTATACCAGAAATATGAATTAGACCACCCTGAAATAACTACACAATCATGTTCTGTATATGGTTGCCCTTCCCCGAAGTTATTGAAATTCATTTTTGTCATATCCGACCACATGAAATCGTTTGAACTCACTTTATTCAACCCAATCCACGCCTTCACCAGCATGTCCGGGAACGTTTCGGTCAACAGTTTTGAGATGTCATCGGCGTCAGCTTGACTTGCGATCTTTACTAAATCTCCGTGTCCGCTTCGACAAACCTCTCTGCTACCAAACCAATCACTACTTGTCCCGCGAAGTGATAAAAGACACGTTCTTGTTGTTTTCCTTCCAAGCCCACAATTTCCCTTTTCAAAAACATTCCATGAAGATTCTTTAGTAAGATAACTATTCCAGAAGTCAAATGGAGTAATGTTAATTTCACAAGTTCCTCTATCGTTCATGTTAAAAGAGACACACCCTGAAATTTCGTTGCAAATAAAAGCACACTCTTTCAGACTTTTGTTGTAAAACGTTTCATAAACAGTGGTGCCTCGTAGGCCATCACCCCATGATAAGTATTTCTGGAAGTAAATTTTTTCTAACGAATTGGTTATAGCAAACAGGTCACAAATGATTCCAGAATAAAGTAAAATCTTTACAACATGGATTTTTACAGCGCTTAAATACGAATAGTGTGCCATCACTCCCATTTGTACGTGCAATCCTCGTGAAATCGTTCCTAGATTTAAGCACAAAAAGACTGAATCAGTGGGAAAAAAATCGAAATGGTTATGGAAGTATATTATCCAATCAGAAAAAAGCTTGAAGGGATGTTAAAAATTTTCCATGTTTATTTCTTTCGCTTGTATTCAAAACTTGAAAAGATATCTGCTGGAACTTCTTTTTGTTTTTAAAAACAATTACCTTTAATTACCTTTTAAACAGGTATTGTTATGGTATTGGTAGTGATTAAAACAATGATGTGGAAAGAATAACGGAAGAAATATTCAATTTGATTGGACTTTAAATCCTTTAGGGCTCCGCACTTCAATTGTGTATATTTAACTTCAAAAACAGCGTATATTATGTTTACTTGGTATATATGAAACATGGATATTAGTTTAACAAATATACAATTTATTTGGATTAAGAGTGCCTAGCTGTTACTGAAAATAACAATTTTAACTACAAATGAATTTTTTTAATAAACCAATGAAAATTACCTTTTTAATAGACGGTTTATGTGGTTACCATAGAATTAAAGGGCACATCTGAAGCAGCGGAAATTCACATTTATTTATTTTGAGATCCATATGGGGTTCTACCCCCCTGTGAATATGGACGGAATGTTGTTCATAAACGCTTCATGTTTGCTGTACGGACGAATATTCTGACAGACATCAATGATTCGGACGGACATAATGCATCTTAATTTCACTTCCTTCGGCGGGGGATAACAAAATTTCTGTAAAATTTCTATGAGTTTGGTTGAAATCCTTTCATCGAAGATTTGTTATAACCCCTCAAAATATAGGAGGAGTTGTGCATATAATTAGTTGTTGTCGCCTCACCACCAATGTTTTCTGTCAGATACTTAGATAAATATTTCTGTTGGTAAATGAACAAATGATTATAAATCATACAAGGGTTATTCTGATAGATGTGCTCATTAGAAAATAGTTCAAATAAAGGTAAACGTATTTTAACGACTAACGGAAAAGCCGTTGATCTAGTATTTAAAGGGTCAGTCATTAAGACTCTCTTTAAAGAATCTTAAAATGGATGATGTTTCCTGGTAAATGACTTAAAACGAGTTTCAAAGAATTTTTAAACGGGTCAGCTTGATTTACTTCACACATATAATACAAAATGATCATGATGTTGCCAAACGGGGAAGAATAACTTCTTTATCCCCCGACGCAAGTTCCTCAATTTTGTTCTCGATAGCTATTTACCGTTATAAAAATTCATGGTTTTGATTCACAACTATTAAATTCTTACCTTCATTGACATGCAGAGTTGTCATAGTAATTAGAGCGTACTGCAAATCTGAAAGGATCTGGATCTGTCAATAGAAATAAGCAAAATGTGTTTGTTTTTCCTTGAACGTAAATAGAAGTCACGTGAAAATATAATCAATAGTTCCGCGATTAAATTTATCAGGTGAGCACTTTATCAACAGTTATCAATGTAATGACGTCATAAATGTGAAAGTATACAAGGCCCTCAAAATGTGAATAAAGTGATGGAATATGAAAATATCAACGGAAAATCTGCTTGTGTACCTATTTCATATAAAACTTGAGGCAATGTGTGAATAAGATAAGGTTTCTTGTCAGTTAATAAGATGTAATTGTCTTCTTCCAATGGAATTTTTTTTCTCCTTTGTGAAAAACTATAGAAATATTTAATAAATATTGTATTATTAAACTTGTTATATCCCCATGCATTTTAAGTCAAGAAGATTAAAAGAAAATAAATGAAAATTTACTGCAATATTTTCATTATATAACACTGTTAAACAAGTATTAGTTTGATGAATAAAGTGGTGGATATTTTCAGTGTTGGGAATTCTTTATTTTCTGCCAATTACTTTTGAACTTGTACATAACCTATAAAACCTTAGCCAAGTCACAGATTAGAATTATTTATAAGTCTATTCCATACTATTCCTTGTTTTGAGAACATTCGCCTTTTTGCATCACCGTCTTTCCCTGTTGACACTTAAAAAATGAAATATTGCCGAAGTGTGAAAAAATATAGTACAGTGGATATTTTAATAAGCGGTTGACAGTCTTTTAAACATTTATCAAACGCTATGTTTCTGCGATATTTTAAGCTACAAAATCTTCGCACAATCTTCAAAAGAAATTGCCTTACGCAATCTTTATTTACTCGATTCATTGCCGAGAGATCAATTAGAGATATGGCTCCGAAGTGTATTAGCATTAGCTTTAAGATAAAACTTTCTTCTCTTTTTTTCATAATGAAATGTTAGATTCGGTAATATCATTATAAATACAGTAAAACCCCTAAATTAAGACCACCATCGGGACTGGACCTAAGTGGTTTTAATTGTGGGGGTGGTCTTAATTGTGGAGATTATTATCAAAGTCTATACACGTTATGACCATGGTCTATTTTAGTTATTTTGAATGAACAAACAATATGTATCTTAACCTGCAAATACAATATAAAAGATGGGATGGGAAGAAAACATATTTCTGAAGAAATTTAATATCAAATTTTCTTTGTTCTGATTTGAATATTAATTATTATATGATGTACATAATTCACATATCATATAAGACATTATTTCTTCACAAAATAAATGTGCTTAAAACAACATTAAGCCACTCTAAAATTTACTTTCTCACCTTATTTTACTAAATATCCCAATAACAACAGTTTTTGACACCTTGTGTAATCAAGTGTCATGCCTAAGAGCAATCAAGCAGGTAATAAAAACAAATCTGTGATCTTGGTAGGTGTTGACTTTTACATAAGTGGTCTCAATAGTGAGGTCAAATAAAGAAAAAACAAAGAATTGGGACGGAATTTGATGGTCTTATAAGTGGATAAGGGAGGTGGTCTTCATTCTGGATCATGTAACCATCGACATAAAGTACGGAAAATTCCGTCCTTTTAAAAACTGGTCTTAATAGAGGGGTGGTCTTAATTCTGAGGCGGTCTCAAGTAGGGATTCTACTGTACTGCTTTTTGAAACCTACAATATTGATAAATCTTAATTTGAGCATCATATTTATGATTTAAAATCATTTAAAATTTGTTACAGGGTCTTTAAAGTGAAATAGTATTCAAAGGCACACAGCTACTATTGGTTATCAAAGTTATATTGGGAAAAAAGATGTTCTAGCCGATGACATATGATTGAAATACTCGCGGGACCTAACTTGAATACTTATTATGCTTTCTTTTTCTTAAAGCAGCATACCTCAAGATTCATGATTATTTTCATGAAACCTTAAAAAAATAAAGACATTATGAAGTGTACAAACAACGTAATTTCCATATTGCAAACGGCAATTACAACCTACTTAATTAAAATACCAAATAAAAGGTCAAAATGTGAAAAAAGTCCTTACCGTGTGAGCCACGCAAAGTTGTGGTAAATATTGCAAAATCAGTCATTAATCACACATAACATGTCAGTTATTACTCGAATCTTGAATCGTTTTACTTTTCTATAAATATTAATACATTTATCTCAAGTTTGATTTTCTTGAACTATTTTTGGCTAACCATGAGACATGCAGCCTAAAAGTGCATCAAATATCGAGGCACCTTTCTAACTAAACCCCCTTAGATATGGTCAAAAGACGATAAAACAATAATCAATAACAAATAATAATTAACACTTTATTTCATGAAGGTAACGCAATAAGAAATACATGTCTTATTTACAATATGGCCTTCAATTAAACAAGGTAAAGACGCACACATAAAAAAGGTAAAAACAAACATTTAAATTGACAGACAGATACATTCATCAGATTCATTTAAACTGTATATCAAGTAAATGTTTTATCATATTTCTTTTAAAACATATAGATACGAAAATTCTTTAATACATAAATGTTAATTATTTCATAGTTGCATAGGTTTATTCCTAACAGTTCTTTTAACATATTTTGTATTAGTTCTTACATGATATCTGAAATGTAGGAAGGAGTCAATTCATGTATAGATTTAAATAGTAATAATGAAGTATGATATGTGCATCTATTTTCAAAATTTAACTAGTTTAATTTAAGAACAAGTTGTAAAAATGACCTTTTAACTGGTTAATACAATATAATCTTTGCTGCTCCCTTCCTGCATTTTATTTACTTTCAAGTTCAGTTTTGTTACAAGTACTCCATACAATAATTAAAACAAAGTAACATACAGGCATTGTAAAACATTTCTTTCAGAGGATAAAAAGTACGATAAATGTAATTTATTACAGACATACTTTATTTGAATATTCCATTTTTAAGTTTTTATCTAAATAAATACCTAATAATTTCTGTGTTTTCGTTTGACATAGGCACATATTTTCAATAAATATCTATATCTAAATATTTGTTATAATATAATATTTGTCTAAATGTTTGGATTTTTTCTGACCAAATTACCATACAAGTGGTCTTTGTCGGATTTATTGCTTACACCATTGCTTAGTTTACACCATTTACTTATATTATCAATATCACATTGCATCACTTCAATTTTTTTATGTGATGCATGCATATAGTATTATCGTCAGCATACATATCTATGTTATATTGTGTTGTACTAAATGGCATATCAGTAACGTAGAAAACGAAGAGTAAAGGGTCTAATAAATATATAAACACAGAGTGTAAGTGATTGCTAAATAATCATTTGCACTATTTCAGGCAATATATGTCTTAGATTATATGTTTAAAATTCTTAATTAGATAAATCTAACTATTTTAATTGATTCAAAATTGTATAGAAAAATTTATTCACCACTCTACAAAGTTTATATTTAATCGGTTGATGCATGTTTAAACAGAAGTAATGTATGTAGACAGATATGAAGAAATACAACTTTTGAAAGTAAACATTTATTAATATTTATTCTTGATGCCTGTGTTTGTGATGATGGATCGCTTGTTGTAGTGGTCAAGTCTTGAAGCTTCGGCGGCAAGTCTGTCGAAGATGTCGTTAACAACGCTGTTCCTGTAGAACATGGTTTTGATAAAGTGACTGGTATCGAACTGAATTATTTTTTTCTTCTTTCACAAATATATGGTTTTACATTACTGTTATATTCCGTTTTCCAGTAATATGAATTAGACAACTAAGACAACCATAACAGAAGAACACAGTCGAGTCCTGTATATGGTTCCCTATCCCCGAAGCTATTGACATCTGGAAACAAAAAGATCCCTCGGAAGCATTAATCACAACAAAATTACAAGACAATTGCAGACTCGGTTTGATTGAGTTTGTCCATGAGGGAATATGAATACGTGCAACATCCCTCACGCCCCTAGCACCAGCTTGAGCGGTACTCAATTCTCAACACTTAATAGTGCTGGCATCAATGATCCCGAAGGACCAGAAAAATAAAACAACACTGAGGTGAAGTACGGGGCAAACTTTTACAGCTGCCACACAGCATATTGAAATTTATTTTTGTCATATCCGGCCATACATAATCGTATGAACTCACTTTATTAAACCCAATCCACGCTATCAGTAGACTGTCCGTTCCTTCGAACGTTTCGTTCAATAGTTTTGAGATGTTATCGGCGTCAGGTTGACTTGCAATCTTTACTAAATCTCCGTGTCCGCTCCGACAAACCTCTCTGCTACCATACCAATGACTTACTGCCCCGCGAAGTGACAAAAGACACGTTCTTGTTATTTTCCTTCCAAGTCCGCAATTTTCCTTTTCAAAATACATTTCCAATTAAGATTTCGTTTAATAAATTGGCTATCGACGCCAGATAAACGGAGTAGTGTTAATTTAAAGTTCCTCTATCTACGATGTTAAATGATTGCACACTGAAATCCGTTACACTATTCAAGCAATCACTGTTTAGACTTTTGTTGTAAAACGTTTTAATAAACACTTTTGTGCTCAGTAGAACTATCACCTCTCATATAATATTTCGGTGTCATTTTTCTAACAGAATTTGTATATAGCAGAGTCACTAAATGATTCCAAATAAAGTAAAATTTTTAATCATACTTGAGCCGTAATTCGATATGTGCATCCTATTTGTAGTGCAATCCTTGAAGTTCCAGATTTAAGATCAAAAGATGTTCTGTAAACATAAAAGCACAGAGGCGCTTAATTTGTTTTCTTTCTGTAACATATAAATGATTCAGAATAAATGTAAAAATCTTTTACACTGGCACTTTAGAAGTAATACGAAGCTGTCCATCACTCCAATTTACGTGCAATCCTCGTACGTGAAATCGTTCCTAGATTTGAGCACAAAAAGACTGAATCTGTTAAAAACAAACGAAATGGTTATGGAAGGATATTATCCAATCAGACAAAAAGTTTGAAGGGATGTTAAAAAATCTCCATGTTTATATCTTTCACTTCTATTCAAAATGTAAAAAGTCATCTGCTGGAACTTTTTTGTGTTTTTAAAAACAATGACTTTCAAACAGGTATTGTTATGGTATTGTTAGTGATTAAAACAATGATGTGAAAAGAATAACGGAAGAAATATTCAATTTAATTGGATTTTAAATCCTTTGGAGCTCCGCAATCCAAGTGTGTACATTAAAAACTTTCAAATCAGGGTATATTATGCTTTATATTCTGATTAAAATTAGCTCTAAATAACGTTCCGCTTTCAGATCTAACCGTGACTTTATACGTGAGCTTGTTGTCCATATAGCTGCCAGGTAAACTGGCAAAACAATCTTGTCCATTAAAAATTGACTCTATTATTTCAAGTTATCTTCTTAAAAATTACTTCAAACATGTTTTTCTGACAAAAATCAACAATTTGTTTAACTTACACTGATAATGGTATTTTGATGCTTCTTCTAATGCCTATTTTTTAAAAAAAGGTTGATGGCATGGCTAAAAATAGCTTTCTCGGGAAAGAAAGCGATAAATATATACGGTCATCCTCAGATCTACATAAAAGAAATAAGTAGATCTGAACTTTAGTCAGATTGTTATGCTTTGTTGATATATATGCAACGTGCATATTAGATTGACACAGATATAATTTATCTGGATTTAGACTTTTAGAGTGTCTAGCTGTTGCTCAAAATGATAATTTTATTTAAAATGAATTTTCTCATGTAACAATGGGATTTTACCCAAAAGTTTGCCAGTTATATGTTACAGTTCCTTCCTTTGAATTGCAGATGAAGTATTAGACTTCTCACTCAATTAGTTTACTATTAAAGTCTGACAGACAGACAGACAGCCAGACGTTCCGACAATGTTGGTTTATTAACATTCTATACGATCTTCATGTTACATGTGTTTCCTAATAAACCAATGAAAATTACCTTTTAAATAGACGGTTTATTTGGTTACCATCGAATTAAAGGGCACATCTGGAGCAGCGGAAATTCACATTTATTTTTTACCGACGCTCAATTTTGTGATCCATGTGGGGTTCCACCCCCCTCCCTGTGAATATGGACGGAATGTTGTTCATAAACGCTTCATGCTTGCCCGTACGGATGAACATTCGGACGGACATCAATGATATGGACGACATTCAATCTAAATCCCACTTCCTTCGACGGGGGGGGGGGGGGGGGTAACGATATTTCTGTAAGTTTGGTTGAAATCCTTTATTCGAAGATTGTAATAACCCCTCAAAATATAGGAGGAGTTGTGCATATACATGTAATTAGTTGTTGTCACTCAGTCGTCTCATTACCAATGTTTTTCTGTCAGTTAATAGATAAATATTTCTGTTGGTAACTGTCATTACCACCTTAACAAACACATTCCAAATATTATTCGACGGTAGGTAATCATAAAACTTGTGGTATTATTTCAGACAATAAGTGACATAGCGTTCATTCGCTTTTTTTCAGTTTGATGTACAAACAATAAAACGTTTCTCAACAAATGACTTTTAATCACACGAGGGTTATTCTGATAGATGTGCTCATTAGAAAATAGATCAAATAAAGGTAGACGTATTTTAACGACTAACGGAAATAACAGATAAATTTTTAAACGATGATTAGTTTTGCGATACCCGAAAATAACTATAAGCTATCCAAACTAAATTTAAGTATGTCAATGTTCTCTTTTAGATATGTCCATTTATACTTTTACCATCATTAAATCATAGATATATGATTTGGCTGTGCCATTTGGAAACAACAGTTTTTTTGTTTGTGTGTTTTTTTAGAATACAGCTTGCATTGAATTCATAGCAGTATCAGTTTCTCGCCGTGCATTATCTGTGAAAAAAGTACTGTAAAAAACAAGGATTGCATATTTTCGACATTTTAATATTTTGCGCTGGATATTGCAAATTACAATGTATGCAGAACTGTCTACGATATTTAGTGAAACGTAGTTTGTCAGTAAATAGTCCAAATCGTCGTTATTTTCTGGGGAAAAAACCTTTTATTAGTCCCCTACCGGCTTAACCGGAGGGGACTTTAGGTTTACCCTCCGTCCGTCTGTCTGTCTGTCTGTCAGTCCGTCAGTCCGTCCGTCCACAAAACTGGATCCCGCGATAACGCAAAAGTACTGAAAATATTTTTATGAAACTTGATATATGGATAGATGGCAGTATGGACATTATCCACGTCTTTTTTTTTCTTCCTATGTTGAATTAGTCCCCTACCGGTTTAACTGGAGGGGAATTTTGGTTTACCCTCCGTCCGTCTCTGTCTGTCTGTCAGTCCGTCCGTCCACAAAACTGGATCCCGCGATAACGCAAAAAGTACTGAAAATATTTTTATGAAACTTGATAGATGACAGTATGGACATTATGCACGTCTTTTTTTTCTTCCTATGTTGAAAATTCTGGTTGCTATGGCAACAAATAGTCTGAAAATATGGCAAATTTAACACATAAACTGGATCCAGTGATAACTCAAAAAGTACTGAAAATATTTTTATGAAACTTGAAATATGGGTAGATGGCAGTCTGGAGATTATGCACATCTTTTTCTTTTCTTCCTATGTTGAAAATTCTATGCTATGGCAACAAATAGCCTGAATTTCAAGTTTTCTGATGTAAATTTTTCAGCTTTTTCACTATAAGTTCTTTATTTCTTAAGGTGTTTACTTCAAACTTTAAATTATAGTTTCTGGCCATCAACCACATCATATGTGACAAGGTTTACAACTCTAGCATAAAAATTATCAGTATTACCTCCCTTGAACTTAGAATTTTTATGAAAAAAAAAATGTTGTCTTTTTTAAATAACTTCTTTATTTCCTAATGTATCTACTTCAAACTTCATATATATGTTTCTTATTACCACTCAACATTTTTGAGAAGGTTAAATACTCTAGCAAGACTATTTCCAGAATTACCTCCCCCTTGAACTTAGATTCTTTTCGAGAAATTGGTATTTTTCACTCCAACTTCTTCATTCCTTATAGGATTTACTTTAAAATCCCACATCATAATAATATGACAAGGTTGTATAAACAGAATTTCCTTACTAGGCAGGGAAACTTAACACAGCACTGTGATATAGACAAACTTAGAACTCAAAAGATTTAAGTTCATTCATGTCATTCATCAACTGGTAAATTGAATGGCCAATGGCCCATCAGAATGTTGCTGGGGTTCTAACCGGCAGGGGACTTATGGATTGCTTGCAATACTATGATAATTGCTTGTTTTTCTTATTTTGTCAGCATATACAACTATTAAAGGCACTCCACTGAGGTATTTTGACATGATTGGACTGAAAATATTTTTTCACATAAATGTACCATTTGATGAAGGTTTAGACCACTGATCTTTGTGCAAAATTTCAGATCATTCGCACACTTCGTTTTTCCAGAATAATTATTCAAATTGTAAAAAAATGACCAAAGATGAAAAGAGTTTAAACGCTTTTCACTC